>NC_047108.1:128045273-128243307 GCF_902500255.1 Thalassophryne amazonica
TCATGTTAGTCACAAAACCTAACGTACCTCAGGAAGTGTGCTGACGAGCGTGAGACCTCACCCCCTCCTCTTTCACAGACCATGGCATCAAACCTGGACGTTCTCTGCATCCATAATGATGAGATGGCTCCCAAGACGACGATCTCACCCGTCTCGTCACAAGGTCGAGTCTCTGGCAAATACACACTGTGTACTCCAGACTTAAATGCCACTATGCTCCAATCCGTGTAGATGCACCACAGCTGTGAGTCCTGACGAGCTGCACATGATCAGCCTCAGGTGATCAGGGTGAGGTCCTGATAACTCAGCCACACAGCCACTCAGTCCTAAACGCGTGCCACCTGGAAGGAAAAACAAAAGACAGAAACAGAAGACAGAAACAAAAAGCAGCCAGGCACCCCCAACCATACAACAGCAACCCACCCTCACGGGAAGCCTCCCGGCGACCACACAAACCTGGCCCAGGAGAAACACCCCCCTCCAGGGACCATGGCTGGAAACCGTATCTGCATTCATCTTCCAACAGAATCTTCATCTGACAGAATGGTTGACGTCTTCTCCTCTGACTGCATCTTTGCCCTTGTTTCTGTCAGTCAATTTGCACAGGTGTGGCCAGGAGTTCTTGAACCTGTGCGGTCAGCCTTTGTCCAACTATGTTTACAGTCTGATTAGTCATAAAACAAAAAAGACAAACACAAACAACCAAACCACCCCCCCCCCCCCCTCCCCAGAGGACCGTTCCATCAAACCCCGGGAAGGGGAGAAAAGAAAAACAACCCAAACGTAAGCTTGCAAATAAAAATGCTAACACCCCCCCCCCCCCCGATGACATGTAGGGACCAACACCCCCCAGAGGACACCCTGCCAGCTCCAGGAGTAATAACCACAGCCGAGGTCCCTCTGGGATCCAAAGTCACCCACGGGGACTCCCGGCGCCTCCCAGAGGACTGTTCCATCAACCCCAGGAGACGCCCCCCCTCATGACCAACGGACCCAGCCCCGGCCGTCTATGGCTAGATGGACCCACAGCCCTTTCCCCCCCAGAGGACACCACAGTCAAACCCTGAGGGCGGAAACTAGGGGGAAAAACAAAAAAAAACATACAAACAAAACAACCCCAACCCCACCCCCTCGGCGCAGTGGAAACTGGAAGCACGTCCAGCGTCACCAACCATGACTATACCCCAGAAGTCAACCGGGAGGAGTGGAACAGCGGTTATGGCAGACGGCACAAAATGGCGCCGCCACCCCCGACTTCCAAACCAGCCACCAGCTGCGGGTATATTCCACTGCCCCAAACCTCAGCCATGCCGATGGCAGATGGCTCAAAGGCGCGCTGAAGCCGGAGGTGGAACAGGGAATCAACAAAAAAAAAAAAACACCCCGACCCCCCCCCCCCCCCCCCCAGGTGCAGAGGTTACCTGGGAAACGCCCAGCATAACCAAGCTGCACCACTCCAGCAACGCCGGCAACCTACGGCTCACACGGCTGGAGCCAGAGGAGAAGAGAGGGAATAAAAAGAAAATACCCCAACCCCCCCCCCCTCCCAGGTGCAGAGGTTACCTGGGAAATGCCCAGCATAACCAAACTGCACCACTCCAGCAACGCCGACACGTACGGCTCACACGGCTGGAGCCAGAGGAGAAGAGAGGGCATAACAAAAACAAAAAAAAGAAAAAAGAAAAAACAACCCCAATTACCCCCCCATCACCCCCCAGAGGACCGTCCCATCAAACCCTGGGAGGTGAAACCAAAAGAAATAAAAAGAAAGACCCAGTATAAAATAAGCAGAGCACGGTACAAAGGATAACTGACTTTAATAACATAAGTGATGTGATAATACAAACAAATAAGTGCGCGGTCTGGCGTGGTGGAATGCCGGTGTGCTCCCAGCAGCACTAACAGTCTGGAGCCAGAAACAGTTCGGACCCAAGGACCCCGCCGACACCGCCCAGGTGGCCGCGACAAACCGAGTCTGTGAAAGAAGAAACCATCATGTGAGTCCACACTCCACACACAGAGAGACCACTCAAAGGTGTACACAAACAGCAAACACTTCCTGGCTTAATTACTAATCAGCTTCCCACCCTGCAGGCATGGAACACCCAGTTCACATTCTTCACTGCAGTGGAAGCTGAACAAACGACTAACATAACAGCTCAATATAATAAGGTGTGAGGGACACCACATTTACTGACTGTACTCATGTTAGTCACAAAACCTAACGTACCTCAGGAAGTGTGCTGACGAGGGGGAGACCTCACCCCCTCCTCTTTCACAGACCATGGCATCAAACCTGGACGTTCTCTGCATCCATAATGATGAGATGGCTCCCAAGACGACGATCTCACCCGTCTGGTCACAAGGTTGAGTCTCTGGCAAATACACACTGTGTACTCCAGACTTAAATGCCACCATGCTCCAATCCGTGTAGATGCACCACAGCTGTGAGTCCTGACGAGCTGCACATGATCAGCCTCAGGTGATCAGGGTATAATTGAAAGATTCTGGCAATAAATTTGATCCTGTTTACAGTCAATTTTTGTTATAGTGTTGTTTTTTTAGGACATCATATTTATACAAATAAGAATGTTCACTATTGTCCATGAAGTATAAGAAATATATTAAAAGAAGTGTGACAGTGTATATTGCACACGAATAAAAGAATGAAGATGATTGAATAACAAGACGCGTATGATTTTTATTTTATCACTGGGCAAAAATGCATCTGTCAGATTTTCACTCTGGATCCAGCCCTGTCTAAGAAGGACTTGTCCCTCTGAAACAACTCAAAATAAATCATTTGATATAGTTCCTGATATACGAGGTCTATTAGAAAAGTATCCGACATTATTATTTTTTTCAATAACCATATGGTTTTGAATCACGTGTGACTGCGTCAGACAAGCTTGAACCCTCGTGCGCATGCGTGAGTTTTTCCACGCCTGTCGGTTGCATCATTTGCCTGTGAGCAGACTTTGAGTGAGGAGTGGTCCAGCCCCCGCGGCGGATTTTCATTGTCAGGAAATGGCGGAATGATTTGGGCTTTTTTTCCATCAGAATTTTTTCAGAAACTGTTAGAGACTGGCAGCTGGAAACCATTAGAAAAATTTATCTGGCTTTCGGTGAAAATTCTACAGGCTTCACAGAGAATAAGCAGTGTTACTACAGCTTTAAGGACGGCTTTAAGGACACTCAGCGCGCCGCGCTCCGTGCCGCCATCGAGAGCCACAAACCACCGGATCATTTCTAAACGGATGGCTCTGTGGAGCTGGGACTGTCGTGTGCACTTTCTCTGGTTATCACAAGAGCTGGACATCAACCATTTTCCGGCAGATTTCACTTTTAACAAGAGATTTTGTCATGGAAAGCCGAGCGGAGGCTTCGCGCGTCACGACCGATTTGCTGATGGAGCGAGACAAAGGAACACCTCCATTTTGGTCTCACAGGACGGCTTTGAGGTGGCTTTCAGACAGCTGTCTGAAAGCGCACAGCAATGCCGTGATGAAGCCTCACTGGACATGTTCTGGCATGTCCAGGCACATCCACAATTTCTCGGATAATCACTCGATGGAAAAACCACCGACAGCTGTCTGAACGCCATCTCAAAGCCGTCCTGTGAGACCAAAACGGAGGTGGTTTTGGCTCGTTCCAGTAGCGAATCCATCGTGATGCGCGAAGCCTCCGCTCGGCTTTCCATGACAAAATCTCTTGTTAAAAGTGAAATCTGCCGGAAAATGGTTGATGTCCAGCTCTTGTGATAACCAGAGAAATGGCACACGACGGTCCCGGCTCCACAGAGCCATCCATTTAGAAATGATCTGGTGGTTTGTGGCTCTCGATGGTGGCACGGAGCGTGGCGCACCGAGCGTCCTTGAAGCCGTCCTTAAAGCCGTCCTTAAAGCTGTAGTAACACTCCTTATTCTCTACCAAGCCCATAACATTTTCACCGAAAGCCAGATAAATTTTTCGAATGGTTTCCAGGCGCCAGTCTCTAACAGTTTCTGAAAAAATTCTGATGGAAAAAAAGCCCATTCCGCCATTTCCTGGCAATGAAACAACGCCGAGGGGGTGGACCACTCCTCACTCAAAGCCTGCTCACAGGCGAATGACGCAACCGACAGGCGTGGAAAAACTCACGCATGCGCACAACGGTTCAAGCTTGTCTGACGCAATCACACGTGATTCAAATCCATATGGTTTTTGAAACAAATAATAAGGTCCGATACTTTTCTAATAGACCTCGTATGTGAACGGAGAGACTTCAGCTTTCATTTGGCCTGTCAGTTCCTGCTCTGGACTTCACAGGAAAGTTTCTGCTGTTAAAGTAACATTGCAGCTGTTCAAAATCAGTTACATAAATTCTCAGTGTTAATTCAACTCCATCAAGTTGATTTAGTACCTCATTAGATTTGATTGAACACAATTAGAAGGTGTCTGTACGTGGTGAAAGTGTATCTGCAGAGAGAATCACTTATCATTCATATCTCTGGGTCCTCTGCCTTTGAGATCGACAGATGTCTGGGAAGAGCTCATGGAGTCAGGAGGGATTTTTGATCTTGATACCTTTGCCATGTTTTAGGGTCCTGGTGCTTCCTGTCTTACTCTATAGTTGTGAGACTTGGAATCACTGAAGGCAACAACTACATTTTTTAGTACTCTGGTCCTTTGGAGTGCTGCTGGAATAACTTTGTGTCAAACAAACGGTTACTTTGGGAGACTCACTTGCAGTGTGAATGAACATCAGCTATGAACGTCTGACAATGAGGCACGTTTTTGGGCATGGGCACGTGTCTCGATGTTGAGGACCTGAGCAACAGGGCAATGCCAGTGGATTGTCCACATTCCACCTGGCTGCAGCAGATATGTAGATGGTTGCCTTCAAGAGACGGGGATGGGCTGGTTGTCTGCCTGGGTGATCGCCATTCAGGTCTCAAGGTGGTTCTGTTGTCTGGTGGACGCGTCCGCACTAATTCATGTTAAGTCCCAAGTCTGTCTGTCTGTCTGTTATGAATTTATCCTAAGTGACTTGACACTGACTTTGGTTCACCTCTGGTTGGGGTTGTCACAGTGCTAGAATTTCAAACGCAGTACTGATACTCAGGAAATTACTTGGTACTCAGTACCATTTTGTTATTATGGGAGGGTAAAATGACAAAAACATTTAAAAAAAGATTAGAACAATATAAGCAATAACTTCAATGACAACACTAGTTTTAAATGCAAAACAGAAACACAGTAAAATAACTGATAAGTATTTTGTAGTATTTTATAGATGTAGAGCAAAAAATGTGAATATGTTACTGCTTGCATCCATATTGTAAGTAATTGAAGGTCATCTGTTCTTCTGAAATGCTCCCCTTTGTCATGGTTCTGGCCCGTCCTGGCGCCTGTTATGGTTATGTCCCCTTTCTTTCTGCACCAACCTTTGTTTAACTGTTGTTTTACTTTAATCACTGGTTTGATTTTCTGTTTCTCATACTTTTGCCATGTGTTGAGTTCCATTCTAGTTTCTGTCTTTATTGTCTTGATGTTAGCTTTTCATTTTTTTTCCCTTCGTTCTTTTCATATGGATGTTTTCTTTGACTTTTGGTTTTGCTGTCCGTGTTTTGGTATGTTTTGTTTGTTGCTGCTTTTAGGTCATGTTACCATCACAGTCACGCCCCTTTTGTCACTACGCTCTGACCAGTCTTTCCTCATCGCTGTTGCGTTCACCCACACCCCCGTTTCTGTTAGTGTCACTGTCACGCCCCCTTTGTCCAACAACCCTCTCTTGCACCAGTCTTCCCTCATCTTTGTTTTGTCCAACCACACTCCCTTCCTGAAGGTTCTCCACACCTGTGTCTCATTTCCCTTAATCACTTTATTTAAGCCTCCTGTGTTTTGTCAGTCTCTGCCAGTTCATTGATTCTCTAGTCCTCGTTCCAGCCTTTTGTCATTGCTCTGTTTTGCCTTGCTGTGTTTTGACCTTTGACCTTGATCTTACCTCAGCCCACGAACTTTGTCTTTGTATTGAACGGTGCTTGTTTTTTTTTTTTTTTTGACTGACACCTGCCTGTACATCTGTCCTCTGACTGTCAAACTGTGTACCAAACCCCAGTCTGATTCCCAGATAAAGCCTTTGATTACTCCATTGTTTGTGTCTCTGAGTTTGCATATGGGTCCATTAGACCTGTTCAAAATGTCAGTTACAAAATCTTTTGGGTTAAATATTCTTGTTCCACTAATAAAATAAAAGGTCTGTGCCAAATTTTATTGTAATCTAGGGTCCATCTACCTTCTGTGCCACAACTCCTCGAATCATGACACCCTTCAGGGGAACTTTTTTATATATATATTTTTTCTTGACAAAGTGAATTTTGATCATACTGGCAATGTTATATTATGAATCCCCTATTAAAATGTTAATATATAAAATTATAGTGGTGCCACAGAACATTGTTTTCATGACTTAAATCTTAAAAAGCATTGTGGCGATATCCTATGGCGAATGTGCACCAGTCAGATTAACATTTACGATAACTGTTTAATACTCCAGTGTCATTGAAATGGGAACTTTACTGACCTCTTCAAAATCTTCATGAAGAGTCTGTTTGTCTGTCTTTAACATGTTTTGCCAAGTTTTTGTATTACTCGACTTTGTTGCTAAGGATGTCGACTTCCTTCGTGTTTCCCTGGTCATTTGCTTCATACACAAAATATTTCCAAATGGCCCTTTTTGCTTTATTTTATTTTCAAGTAAAACTGGGTGAGGAGGCCCTTCATCAGCACCACTTGCCATCTTAAGCCAACTCAGAGCTGCAAACGTCAACTAGCGTTCATGTGTTCACCTGCTTGCTACTGAGGAGGAGGGGCTGTGTGAAGTTGCATGTCAACTGGAGAAGGTGCAAATGGAACTCTTGGTATTGACACTGTTGCAGATGAGTATCTCTTATTTTCCCTTTGGTATGGCTAGCACACTGGCATAGTAGGACACTATGCGTCATACCCCTTCAAATTAATTTTATTAGTAAATGGAGCGGGTCGCGCCCTCAACTTGATCTAAATTCTGGGTCTTTTAGTGAAGCTTAGGGCTAGTGGCTGGAGATCACCTTAGTATTTCTTCTGTTTTTCTTGTTGCTTAATGCTGACAAATGATACCATATTTGTCGTCTTTCTGTCACCTGATTCTGTTTTTTTTCCTCTCTGTCCGAGGTACGGCTCCATCCAGTGGGTGTCTTCTTCTGCAATGGTCATTTCCTATAGTATGCTAACAGAGTTACTTTAGATAGACACCAGTACACTCACACACTCACAGCTTCTGCTTCTACAGCTTAGCCTACTAACTATATTTGATTTTACTACTAGTCTACATACTAATTACCTTAACTGCAATCTTCTCCTGTGATGTCTTATCCTTCTTATGTCTTATTATTTATTATATTATATATACCTTTTTCTTGAGCTGCTTAGGTGTGTAGGGAGAGTTCCCATGGGATATAAAAGCTTTTCAACCTACCATCCCTGGTTGTCAAGACCAGGCACCTAAGTGGCTCTACTCTACTCTTTTATACTCTCCTATTTTACCTTCCATTTTAGATATTTAGATATACCTTTGTATACTGGCATAGTTCCACCTTAGAATTGGAATATAATATATAAGATATACCTTACTGAATTATCATGAAATAGACGGGATCTTGCTTCTGACGGATTGTTTGTTGTTGTGACGCCACTCTGAACTTCACACGGTTGTATACACTTCTTTTATTTCTGTTTAGCACTCTTCTGGTTATTAATTGTATCTACTCTGAACGTTATTTAACAGTCCTGTTGTGAATCACTAGCAGTTAGCATTCGCTAGCGGTTAGCTTTCGCTAGCTAGGTCGACCCCTTCCCCTCTGCATTGTTACTTTTTATAGCTGTTTCTTTTTTTTACCCGTTTAATACTTCTGTTCATTTTTCAATTGAACTGCTCTGAATTTTAAGTAATTATTTTACTCCTGTGTAAAATCTTAGGAGCGGCTAGCGTTTTTGCTAGTGGTTAGCTTGCGTTAGCTATTTCGGACCCCCGTCATCATTTTTTCATTGCATTTTTTTACACTCCTGTTAGTTAATTAACTGTTTAGTGTATTTTATAGCTTCTGCTTTTTTTTACCTGTTTAATATTTCTGTTAGTTTTTCAGTGTAACTGCTGTGAATTTTAATTCATTTATTTGCATCTGTGTGAGCCTTAGGAGTGGTTAGCTTATCCATTATTGGTTAGCTCATGTTTGCTTGGCTACATTCTCGAATTTCTTAGTGCACAAAGTACACTACTAATTCTACTTTACACCCTCCGTAAATCCTGCGTGATGTTGGAAGATAGGGTGGCTCTCTTAGAGAGCCGTGTCCATAAGTTAGAGCAGCTTCTTAACTCAATGGAGTTAGATGTTATGGGCACTCCAGATGAGGTTAGTGTTGGGCCAGCTAGCGAGCCCATTAGCATCAGCTTAGAAATGCCGGCTGTGGAGGACGGCTTTCGGACTGTGGCTAGGCGAAGGAAGCCCTGTAGGGCTTGGTGCCCGGTTGTGGCACCACGATCACACTCACCAGTGTGAACTGTGAATCGGTTCTCCCCCTTGGATTTGCCAGATGTAAATTCCCTGAGCCACTCGTGAGTCACTCGGGAGGAGCTCAGAGTCAAGCCGCTGCTCCTCCATGTCGAAAGGAGTCACTTGAGGGGGCTCGGGCATCTTTTTCGGATGCCCCCTGGACGCCTCGCTGGAGAGGTGTTCCGGGCACGTCCCATTGGGAGGAGGCCCCGGGGAAGACCCAGGACATGCTGGAGGGACTACATCTCTCGGCTGGCTTGGGAACGCCTTGGGGTTCCCCGGAGGACCTGGGGGAGGTGTGTGTGGATCAGGAGGTCTGGGCAGCTTTGCTTAAGCTGCTGCCCCCGCGACCCGACTCCGGATAAAGCGGAAGAAAATGGATGGATGGATGGATGGATGAATTCTCTGAGTCCACAAGTGACTTCCACTCCTGTCTCCAGGCCGAAACACCGGACTTTAGTGATAGGGGATTCTATCACCCGCAAAGTCAGGTTACAGACGCTGGCTGACGTTAAATGTATTCCTGGGGCCAGAGCTCCTGACACTGCATCTCATTTCAGGGTGCTGATGCTGCAGAAGGGAAGATAGACGAAGGAACATGACATGAGATATAGTCATATAGTTATTCACGTTAGCACTAATGATATCAGGATGAAGCACTCAGAGGTCACAAAAATGGACATAGAGAGGACTTGTGGCTTTGCCAGAAAGATGTGTCGGCATCGATTAATAGTTTCTGGTCCCCTCCCCTCCCGGGGTACTGATGAGGCGTTCAGCAGGCTGACATCGTTAAATAGGTGGCTGGCGCAGTTTTGTAGACAGCAAGGCTTTAGCTTTATTGATAACTGGCCTTCTTTCTGGGGCCGCCGTGGCTTGCTGATGCCGGACGACCTCCACCCTACTGGGGAAGGTGCTGCCATCTTGTCTGCGAACATAGATAGAGCTCTACAGGGAGGGTAACATTAGGAATCTACAGCAAGCCACGGAGCAGGTGATTAGAGATCCTGCAAGGCTTATGACAAATGTGGGTGTGGAATCCATTAGCTTAGCGGGAAATCCACTATGGTTTAAGTGCAGTTTATTTGCCAGGGAGGGAATTTCAACAAGTTGAGACTGTGGCCTGCTTCCATAGTCATGTCCATAAAAATCATAGAGGGATATGCTTTCCAAACTTAATAGCCATTACTATATTGGATGATGTTGAAATTGAGGATGGCCCAGTGGTTGTTCCAGCAATAGCAAAGATTTCGTGTCTGCTACCTACAACGCGCGTGGAATGTCTCAAACCTAAACCTACTGTTGTGTGGGCCGCCAGAAGAGGAGGTACTGCTGGCCCACCACCAGAGGGCGCCCTGCCTGAAGTGCGAGCTTCAGGCACGAGAGGGTGCTGCCGCCTCCAGGAACAGCCAAGGTGACAGCTGTCACCCATCAACCATGACAGCTGTCACTGATCATCTACATCACACCAGGAATAAAAGCAGGAAGACACCTCCACCACATTGCCGAGATATCAACTTCATTGATTCATTTTTCAGACCTTCTGTCTGACTTAGTGCTTAGCTCAGATAAGATACTTATAGTGGGCGATTTTAACATCCACACAGATGCTGAGAATGACAGCGTCAACACTGCATTTAATCTATTATTAGACTCTATTGGCTTTGCTCAAAAAGTAAATGAGTCCACCCACCACTTTAATCATATCTTAGATCTTGTTTTGACTTATGGTATGGAAATAGAAGACTTAACAGTATTCCCTGAAAACTCCCTTCTGTCTGATCATTTTTTAATAACATTTACATTTACCCTGATGGACTACCCTGCAGTGGGGAATAAGTTTCATTACACTAGAAGTCTTTCAGAAAGCGCTGTAACTAGGTTTAAGGATATGATTCCTTCTTTATGTTCTCTATTGTCATATACCAACACAGAGCAGAGTAGCTACCTAAACTCTGTAAGGGAGTTAGAGTATCTCGTCAATAGTTTTACATCCTCATTGAAGACAACTTTGGATGCTGTAGCTCCTCTGAAAAAGAGAGCTTTAAATCAGAAGTGTCTGACTCCGTGGTATAACTCACAAACTCGTAGCTTAAAGCAGATAACCCGTAAGTTGGAGAGGAAATGGCGTCTCACTAATTTAGAAGATCTTCACTTAGCCTGGAAAAAGAGTTTGTTGCTCTATAAAAAAGCCCTCCGTAAAGCTAGGACATCTTTCTACTCATCACTAATTGAAGAAAATAAGAACAACCCCAGGTTTCTTTTCAGCACTGTAGCCAGGCTGACAAAGAGTCAGAGCTCTATTGAGCTGAGTATTCCATTAACTTTAACTAGTAATGACTTCATGACTTTCTTTGCTAACAAAATTTTGACTATTAGAGAAAAAATTACTCATAACCATCCCAAAGATGTATCGTTATCTTTGGCTGCTTTCAGTGATGCCGGTATTTGGTTAGACTCTTTCTCTCCGATTGTTCTGTCTGAGTTATTTTCATTAGTTACTTCATCCAAACCATCAACATGTTTATTAGACCCCATTCCTACCAGGCTGCTCAAGGAAGTCCTACCATTATTTAATGCTTCAATCTTAAATATGATCAACTTATCTTTGTTAGTTGGCTATGTACCACAGGCTTTTAAGGTGGCAGTAATTAAACCATTACTTAAAAAGCCATCACTTGACCCAGCTATTTTAGCTAATTATAGGCCAATCTCCAACCTTCCTTTTCTCTCAAAGATTCTTGAGAGGGTAGTTGTAAAACAGCTAACTGATCACCTGCAGAGGAATGGTCTATTTGAAGAGGTTCAGTCAGGTTTTAGAATTCATCATAGTACAGAAACAGCATTAGTGAAGGTTACAAATGATCTTCTTATGGCTTCGGACAGTGGACTTATCTCTGTGCTTGTTCTGTTGGACCTCAGTGCTGCTTTTGATACTGTTGACCATAAAATTTTATTACAGAGATTAGAGCATGCCATAGGTATTAAAGGCACTGTGCTGCGGTGGTTTGAATCATATTTGTCTAATAGATTACAGTTTGTTCATGTAAATGGGGAATCTTCTTCACAGACTAAAGTTAATTATGGAGTTCCACAAGGTTCTGTGCTAGGACCAATTTTATTCACTTTATACATGCTTCCCTTAGGCAGTATTATTAGACGGTATTGCTTAAATTTTCATTGTTACGCAGATGATACCCAGCTTTATCTATCCATGAAGCTAGAGGACACACACCAATTAGCTAAACTGCAGGATTGTCTTACAGACATAAAGACATGGATGACCTCTAATTTCCTGCTTTTAAACTCAGATAAAACTGAAGTTATTGTACTTGGCCCCACAAATCTTAGAAGCATGGTGTCTAACCAGATCTTTACTCTGGATGGCATTTCCCTGACCTCTAGTAATACTGTGAGAAATCTTGGAGTCATTTTTGATCAGGATATGTCATTCAAAGCGCATATTAAACAAATATGTAGGACTGCCTTTTTGCATTTACGCAATATCTCTAAAATCAGAAAGGTCTTGTCTCAGAGTGATGCTGAAAAACTAATTCATGCATTTATTTCCTCTAGGCTGGACTATTGTAATTCTTTATTATCAGGTTGTCCTAAAAGTTCCCTAAAAAGCCTTCAGTTAATTCAAAATGCTGCAGCTAGAGTACTGACGGGGACTAGTAGGAGAGAGCATATCTCACCCGTGTTGGCCTCTCTTCATTGGCTTCCTGTTAATTCTAGAATAGAATTTAAAATTCTTCTTCTTACTTATAAGGTTTTGAATAATCAGGTCCCATCTTATCTTAGGGACCTCGTAGTACCATATCACCCTAATAGAGCGCTTCGCTCTCAGACTGCAGGCTTACTTGTAGTTCCTAGGGTTTGTAAGAGTAGAATGGGAGGCAGAGCCTTCAGCTTTCAGGCTCCTCTCCTGTGGAACCAGCTCCCAATTCAGATCAGGGAGACAGATACCCTCTCTACTTTTAAGATTAGGCTTAAAACTTTCCTTTTTGCTAAGGCTTATAGTTAGGGCTGGATCGGGTGACCCTGGACTATCCCTTGGTTATGCTGCTTTAGACGTAGACTGTGGGGGGTTCCCATGATGCACTGTTTCTTTCTCTTTTTGCTCTGTATGCATCACTCCGCATTTAATCATTAGTGATCGATCTCTGCCCCCCTCCACAGCATGTCTTTTTCCTGGTTCTTTCCCTCAGCCCCAACCAGTCTCAGCAGAAGACTGCCCCTCCCTGAGCCTGGTTCTGCTGGAGGTTTCTTCCTGTTAAGAGGGAGTTTTTCCTTCCCACTGTTGCCAAGTGCTTGCTCACAGGGGGTCGTTTTGACCGTTGGGGTTTTTCATAATTATTGTATGGCCTTGCCTTACAGTATAAAGCGCCTTGGGGCAACTGTTTGTTGTGATTTGGCGCTATATAAAAAAAAAGTTGATTGATTGATTGATTGAGAGGTAATATCCTCAGCCGTTTGTGTGGTACAATATAATCTGTATATTGTGAGTGTTTGCAGGAGTACCGGTCCCTCTGTCGGTGGAAGCTGAGTGAGTGCTGGACGGCACTCTTTTCCACTGAGGAATCACTGCGGTACTCTGCAAGATATTGAGTGAGAGGTGGAGGTGGAATTCCCACCATAATTGTTACTGGGTGTACACACACCCACACTAGACTGTCTTTGTTTTCCGCTAGCAGTACCAGATCCGACATGCCGAGACGGTGGCCACCTGGGGACTTCGGGACTTGGCGGCTCCAGTATCCCTCGGGTTCAGTGGCGGTGGAAATCGTGTGGTTCCGGTTCGTCTCCAGACGGGCGTCTCCTATCGTCGAACCTGCCCACACGACACCTTTATTGATTGACTTGTATTCATTCTGTAATCTGCTGTGTTTGGTTGTGGCATTCACAACAGTAAAGTGTTCTAATTTAACTCCTTCTATTGTCCGTTCATTTACGCCCCCTGTTGTGGGTCCGTGTCACTACACTTTCCCAACACCTACTTCTAGGCATCTTATATATGCTACTCTGGAACCACCCCTAAACCCAAACAGTTCAACAGTCAACCCCACTGAGGTCCTTAGACTGGGTCTCATTAACATAAGATCGCTGTCCTCAAAATCATTGTTGATCAATGATCTAATTATTGATCATCACTTAGATATGATTGGGCTATGTGAAACCTGGCTTAAACCTACAGCTGTCCTCCCCTTAAATGAGGCCTGCCCACCAGCATATACATTTAGTCACATCCCTCGTGATGCGAAGCAAGGCGGGGTTGTTGCTCTTATTTATAAATCTAGGTTTAGCTTATTAGCTGTTAGGGGTTACAAATATCACTCGTTTAAGCATCTGATTCTCCGCTCTGCTCAGGATATTACACATTGCCAAGGTCAGAAGAATAAAAATCAGTCGTATTACTTTGTCACTGTATATAGGCCTCCTGGCCCATATTCTGAATTCTTAGATGAATTTGGTGTGTTCATGTCTAACTTGTGAACTAGTGTAGATAACATTCTGATCATTGGT
This sequence comes from Thalassophryne amazonica, assembly GCF_902500255.1. Lineage (NCBI taxonomy): Eukaryota > Metazoa > Chordata > Actinopteri > Batrachoidiformes > Batrachoididae > Thalassophryne > Thalassophryne amazonica. The sequence continues at coordinate 128,059,370 of NC_047108.1, forward strand.
GACTTTAACATTCATATAAATAAGCCTTCTGATCCCCTCTGCAAATCATTTATGGAAATTGTGGATGCATTAGGATTTCGGCAATGCATTCGGGATTCGACGCACATTAATGGAAAATTGGAGCGGGCCACGGCCTCAACTTTACCCAAATTCTGGGTCTTTTAGTGAAGTTTAGGGCTAGTTTGGGAATCTTCTTCACAGACTAAAGTTAATTATGGAGTTCCACAAGGTTCTGTGCTAGGACCAATTTTATTCACTTTATACATGCTTCCCTTAGGCAGTATTATTAGACGGTATTGCTTAAATTTTCATTGTTACGCAGATGATACCCAGCTTTATCTATCCATGAAGCCAGAGGACACACACCAATTAGCTAAACTGCAGGATTGTCTTACAGACATAAAGACATGGATGACCTCTAATTTCCTGCTTTTAAACTCAGATAAAACTGAAGTTATTGTACTTGGCCCCACAAATCTTAGAAACTTGGTGTCTAACCAGATCCTTACTCTGGATGGCATTACCCTGACCTCTAGTAATACTGTGAGAAATCTTGGAGTCATTTTTGATCAGGATATGTCATTCAAAGCGCATATTAAACAAATATGTAGGACTGCTTTTTTGCATTTACGCAATATCTCTAAAATCAGAAAGGTCTTGTCTCAGAGTGATGCTGAAAAACTAATTCATGCATTTATTTCCTCTAGGCTGGACTATTGTAATTCATTATTATCAGGTTGTCCTAAAAGTTCCCTAAAAAGCCTTCAGTTAATTCAAAATGCTGCAGCTAGAGTACTGACGGGGACTAGAAGGAGAGAGCATATCTCACCCATATTGGCCTCTCTTCATTGGCTTCCTGTTAATTCTAGAATAGAATTTAAAATTCTTCTTCTTACTTATAAGGTTTTGAATAATCAGGTCCCATCTTATCTTAGGGACCTCGTAGTACCATATCACCCCAATAGAGCGCTTCGCTCTCAGACTGCAGGCTTACTTGTAGTTCCTAGGGTTTGTAAGAGTAGAATGGGAGGCAGAGCCTTCAGCTTTCAGGCTCCTCTCCTGTGGAACCAGCTCCCAATTCAGATGAGGGAGACAGACACCCTCTCTACTTTTAAGATTAGGCTTAAAACTTTCCTTTTTGCTAAAGCTTATAGTTAGGGCTGGATCAGGTGACCCTGAACCATCCCTTAGTTATGCTGCTATAGACGTAGACTGCTGGGGGGTTCCCATGATGCACTGTTTCTTTCTCTTTTTGCTCTGTATGCACCACTCTGCATTTAATCATTAGTGATCGATCTCTGCTCCCCTCCACAGCATGTCTTTTTCCTGGTTCTCTCCCTCAGCCCCAACCAGTCCCAGCAGAAGACTGCCCCTCCCTGAGCCTGGTTCTGCTGGAGGTTTCTTCCTGTTAAAAGGGAGTTTTTCCTTCCCACTGTAGCCAAGTGCTTGCTCACAGGGGGTCGTTTTGACCGTTGGGGTTTTACATAATTATTGTATGGCCTTGCCTTACAATATAAAGCGCCTTGGGGCAACTGTTTGTTGTGATTTGGCGCTATATAAAAAAATTGATTGATTGATTGATTGATTGATTGATAGTTTCTCTATTTTTCTTGTTGTTTAATGCTGGCAAATTATACAGTATTTTTTTTTTTGTCTTTCTGATGCCTGATTCTGTTTTTTCTCTCTGTTTAAGGTGCAGCTCCATCCAGAGATGGGAGTTGTATTCGTGTTGGCGATCCTCCTGTCCTGTGCGCCAATAGCATTTCTTGTATATTCGTCCGTGAATTGTTCTCTGAATTATGTTTGTATCATGGCCCAAGCAGAGGGTCACCCCTTTGAGTCTGGTCTGCTTGAGGTTTCTTCCTCAGAGGGAGTTTTTCCTTACCATTGTTGCTCTGGGGGTTGGTAAGGTTAGACCTTACCTGTGTGAAGTGCTCTCAACTCTGTTGTGATTTGGCGCTATATAAATGAAATAAAAAAAGATCTGTGGGTGTCAATTTTATTTATTTTTCGACAACCCTACGTCTGATAAATGAATAGTGGAAACAACTGCATGTCCAAAAGTATTTTCAAATGAATGTAGAGCAAATCAAGATATTTGTGGTACATAAACATAAAATAAATCACACGCTCTGCTGTTATCTCTGAGTTACAGTGAGTAAATGTGACACCAGTTGGAATCATTCTGTCATCTTCGTAAGAACAGTTGTAGGATTTATATGTCAGGCTGCTTCGTATACGCTGTTTTCAGATGGATTGGATGACTGTAATAATCTGTTTGCTGGATTACAAAAAGAAACATTCCACATGCAGAAACTGAATCCTGACAAACACTTGAAAAAGACAACAATGAAGTCCAAAGCGTCACTATCTCTTAGTGTAATGGAGAATCAGCTTCAAAAGTCTTTAAAGCTCTATATGCACTTGGCTCCTCTTTAGATTTCTTCTCTGGCTACAGTCCAGTCAGACCACTGGTCTCATCCAGTGTTGGTTTTGTGTCTCTACCAATAGATCCAGATCAGCTGAGGGAGCATTTACTTACTTTGGGCTCTCTCTGAAACCTGTCACTGCAGTAACTGCATTTAAAACAAACTCTACTCATTTATGTCTCCAAAGCTGGTGACTATAAATGGTTTGAGTATCGGGCTTTTAAATGATGTTGGGTCGAATTTGTGAAATTCCGCATGAAGTTCACACTTATAAAATGCAAATGTAAGATTGGTTTGCCAATTATATACCCGCTATCTGCCTGGGCAAGAGTAGCCTGCACAAATCAAACATGTGAGCAAAGATTTATTGTAGGATACGAGACAAAATAATGTTACCTATCAAACTGTTATCCACTGTTAGGTCCAGTGATAAATGAATGGACCAGTTGCATATACAACCTAGCGCATTACGAAAGTTAGATATGGGTGTTGCTCATTCATTACATGTACAAACCCAAATCAAAAAAAGTTGGGACAATATGGAAAAAAATACAATGCAGTGGTCCTTTGACTTCTATTTCATTGAAGACCATATGAACCCAACATATTTCATGTTTTTTTTGTGGTCAACTTCATTTCATTTGTGAGTCACCATGCATCTGGAAAGTATTCACAGCGCCTCACTTTTTCCACAATTTGTTATGTTACCACCTTATTCCAAAATGGAGTGAATTAATTTTTTCCATCAAAAATTGTGCTCACAACATCCCATAATGACAACATCAAAAAGTTTTTTTTTAATATTTGCAAAACTATTGAAAATAAAAAACTAAGAAATGACATGTTATTCTCAGACGTTGCTTAGTACTGTGCTGATGCACCTTTGGCAGCAATTACAGCTTCAAGTCTTCTTGAATATGATGCCACAAGCTTGGTGCACCAGTTCCTGCCGCTGACAAACATCCCCACAGCATGATGCTGCCACCACCATGCTTCACTGTAGGGATGGTGCCTGGTTTCCTCCAAACATGATGCCAAAGAGTTCAATCTTTGTCTCATCAGACCAGAGAATTTTGTTTCTCCTGGTCTGAGAGTCCTTCAGGTGCCTTTTGTCAAACACCAGGCGGGCTGCCATGTGCCTTTTACCAAGGAGTGGCTTCCGTCTGGCCACTCTACTATACAGGCCTGATTGGTGGATTGCTGCAGAGATGATTGTCCTTCTTGAAGGTTCTCCTCTCTCCACAGAGGAATGCTGGAGCTCTGACAGAGTGACCATTGGGTTCTTGGTCACCTCCCTGACTAAGGCCCTTTTCCCTCAGTTCATCACTCAGTTTAGATGGGCAGCCAGCTCTAGGAAAAGTCCTGGTAGATCCAAACTTCTGCCATTTACGGATGGTGGAGACCACTCTGCTCATTGGGATCTTCACGGCAGTAGAAATGTTTCTCTACCCTTCCCAGACTTGTGCCTCAAGATAATCCTGTCTCTGAGATCTACAGTTGACTGAAAGGGGAAAATGTGTTCAGAAAAGATGTACGAGCAAAAGGGATGACTGTGACCTTGAGAAGATTATCAAGCAAAGCTGATTCAAGAACTTGGGGAGTTTCACAACGAGTGGAATGAGCCTGGAGTCAGTGCATCAAGAACCGACATGTCCATGAAATGGACTCCAAGTGTTGCATTCCTACTCTCAAGCCACTCCTGAACCAGAGACAATGTCAGAACCTGAGCAAAGGAGTAAAAAGTACTGGACGGTTGCTCAATGTTCCAAAGTCCTCTTTTCCAATGAATGCAGCTTTTGTATTCCCGTTTACCTGTCTGGGACAAAGTAGATCCATCCAACCATCCATCCATTTTCTTCCGCTTTATCCGGAGTCGGGTCACGGGGGCAGTAGCTCAAGCAAAGTGGCCCAGACCTCCCGATCCACACACAACTCCCCCAGCTCCTCCGGGGGAACCCCAAGGTGTTCCCAAGCCAGCTGAGAGATGTAGTCCCTCCAGCATGTCCTGGGTCTTCCCCGGGGCCTCCTCCCAATGGGACGTGCCCGGAACACCTCTCCAGCGAGGTGTCCAGGGGACATCCGGAAGAGATGCCCGAGCCACCTCAACTGACTCCTTTCGATGTGGAGGAGCAGCGGCTCGACTCTGAGCTCCTCCCGAGTGACCGAGCTCCTCACCCTATCTCTAAGGGAGTGCCCAGCCACCCTGCGGAGGAAACTCTTCTTGGCTGCTTGTACTCGCGATCTCGTTCTTTGGGTCATGAGCCAAATCTCATGACCATAGGTGAGGATCAGAACACAGATCGATCAGTAAATCGAGAGCTTTGCCCCCCTACTCAGCTCTCTCTTCACCACGATGGTCCAATACAGTGACCGCATCACTGCAGATGCTGCACCGATCCGTCTATCGATCTCACGCTCCATCCGTCCCTCACTCGTGAACAAGACCCCAAGATACTTAAACTACTCCACTTGAGGCAAGGACACGCCACCGACCTGAAGAAGGCAAAGCACCTTTTTCCGGTCGAGAACCATGGCCTCGGATTTGGAGGTGCTGATTTTCATCCCACACGCTTCACACTCGGCTGCAAACAGCCCCAGTGCACGCTGAAGGTCCTAATTTGACGACGCCAACAGAACCACATCGTCCGCAAACAGCAGAGACGAGATTCTGTGGTTCCCAAACCAGACCCCCTCTACACCCTGACTGCGCCTAGAAATTCTGTCCATAAAAATAATGTCCAGAACCGGTGACAAAGGGCAGCCCTGGCGGAGGCCAACGTGCACTGGAAACAGGTTTGACTTACTGCCGGCAATGCGAACCAAGCTCCTGCTCTGGTCGTACAGGGACCAGATAGCCATTAGCAAAGGACCCCGGACCCCGTACTCCCGTAGCACCCCCCACAGGGCGTCCCGAGGGACACGGTCGAACGCCTTCTCCAGATCCAAAAACACATGTGGACTGGTTGGGCGAACTCCCATGAACCCTCGAACACCCGATGGAGTGTGTAGAGCTGGTCCAGTGTGCCGCGACCAGGACGAAAATCACACTGCTCCTCCTGAATCCGAGGTTCAACCATCGGTCGAATTCTCCTCTCCAGTACTCTGGAATAGACCTTACCGGGGAGGCTGAGGAGTGTGATCCCCCTATAGTTGGAACACACCCTCCGGTCCCCCTTCTTAAACAGAGGGACCACCACCCCGGTCTGCCAATCCAGAGGTACTGTCCCCGATTGCCACGCAAAGTGGCAGAGGCGTGTCAGCCAAGACAGTCCCACAACATCCAGAGACTTAAGGTAGTCAGGAGGGATTTCATCCACCCCAGGAGCCTTGCCACCGAGGAGCTTTCTAACCACCTCGGTGACTTCGGCCTGGGTAATCGATGAGTCCGCCTCTGAGTCCCCAGTCTCTGCTTCCTCTTTGGAAGACGTGACGATGGGATTGAGGAGATCCTCGAAGTATTCCTTCCACCGCCCGACAACATCCCCAGTCAGGCTCAACAGCTCCCCACCCACACTGTAAACAGTGCTGGTGGAGAGCTGCTTCCACCTCCTGAGGCGCCAGACGGTTTACCAGAATCTCTTCGAGGCCGACCGATAGTCTTCCTCCATGGCCTCCCCGAATTCCTCCCAGACCCGTGTTTTTGCCTCTGTGACCACACGGGCTGCGGCACGCTTGGCCTGTCGGTACCTGTCAGCTGCCTCTGGGGTCCCACCTACCAACAGAGATAAGTAGGACTCCTTCTTCAGCTTGACAGCTTCCCTTACTTCTGGCGTCCACCACCGGGTTCGGGGATTGCCGCCGCGACAGGCACCAGAGACCTTGTGACCACAGCTACGAGCGGCCGCATCAACAATGGAGGTGGAGAACATGGTCCACTCGGACTCCATGTCTCCAACCTCCCCCGGGATCTGGGAGAAGCTCTCCTGGAGGTGGGAGTTGAAGACCTCGCTGACAGAGGGTTCCGCCAGTCGTTCCCAGCAGACCCTCACGATACGTGTGGGCCTGTCAGGTCTGATCGGCTTCCTCCCCTCCCAGCGGATCCAACTCACCACCAGGTGGTGATCGGTCGACAGCTCTGCCCCTCTCTTCACTCGAGTGTCCGAGACACGTGGCCGAAGGTCAGATGATACGACTACAAAGTCGATCATCGACCTCCGGCTCAGGGTTTCCTGGTGCCACGTGCACTTATGGACACCCTTGTGCTCGAACATGGTGTTCGTGATGGACAAACTGTGACTAGCACAGAAGTCAGTGGTGTTCAGAACAACTGAACACCACTCGGGTTCAGATCGAGGCCGTGCTTCCCGATCACCCCCCTCCAGGTCTCACTGTCGCCGCCCACGTGGGCGTTGAAATCCTCCAGGAGAACAATGGACTCCCCAGTTGGAGCGCTATCTAGTACCCCTCCCAGGGACTCCAAGAAGGTTGGGTACTCTGCACTGCCACTCGGCCCGTAGGCTGAGACAACGGTGAGAGACCTGTGCCCAACCCGAAAGCGTAGGGACGCGACCCTCTCATTCACTGGAGTAAACTCCAACACATGGCGACTGAGCTGGGGAGCAATAAGCAATGCGACCCCAGCTCTCCGCCTCTCCCCGTGGGCAACACCAGAAAAATTAAGCGTCCAGCCCCTCTCCAGGAGTTGGGTACCACAGCCCAAGCTGTGAGTGGAGGTGAGCCTGACTATCTCTAGTCAGTATCTCTCAACCTCCCACACAAGCTCAGGCTCCTTCCCCCCCAGCGAGGTGACATTCCATGTCCCAACAGCCAGGGGCTGTGAGCACGGACCGGGCCGCCGGGCCACCCGCCCTCGACCGCCACCCAATCCTCTCTGCACCCGACCCCCATGGCCCCCTCTGCAGGTGGTGAACCCACAGGAGGGCGGGCCCACGTCGCTCTTTTGGGCTGAGCCCGGCCAGGCCCCATGGGCTAAGACCCGACCACCAGGCGCTCGCGTGCGAGCCCCAACCCCAGACAAAGTAGATGTTCTTTAATAATGATAATAATAAATCAATGAGTTATAACACAACTCCAAAAGTTGTAAAATGTGGCAAGTCAGCAAAATATAGAAACATTTTACAATCTCATAAATCACAATCTCATGCATTAATAACTTCAGTTTTGTTAAACTAAGACAAATTTCATTGTATATATGTACAATAAAGGATCTTCTTTTTCTTCTACAGACAATTCCTCTGACTTCATGCTTGGTTTGTGCTCTGACTGTCAACTGTGGGATCTTATATGTAGACAGGTGTGTGTCTTTCCAAATCATGTCCAATCAACTGAATTTACCCCAGGTGGACTCCAATAAGCCGTAGAAACATCTCAAGGATGATCAATGGAAACAGGAGGCACCTGAGCTCAATTTTGAGCTTCATGGCAAAGACTGTGAATTCTTATGTACATGTAATTTTAGTTTTTTTTGTAATAAACTTGCAAAAATCTAAAAAAAAAAGTTCTATCTGTAACACTGCCCATCACAAAGTACAAACTCAAACTATTCTGCACTTTAAAATGTATTCAAAGTCACAGTGAAAAAAATATCAGGCCAGGATTCTGTAGAACTTCTCTCACAGACGAGATCCGCCCTTACAGAATCCTGAACAATGGACACAAACAGTTTTTATAAAACATTTCATAGGTGTGACAGAGGCGGACCTTATTTTGCAAAATCCTTTCCTTATTGGCCCCCGTGCGCATTGGAGGGAGGGCCAGCCCCCTGACCAGGACCCGCGCATTAATGGAACATACAACTCCTGGCAAAAATGATGGAATCACCGACCTTGGAGGATGTTCATTCAGTTGTTTAATTTTGTAGAAAAAAAGCAGATCACAGACATGACACAAAACTAAAGTCATTTCAAATGGCAACTTTCTGGCTTTAAGAAACATTATAAGAAATCAGGAAAAAAAATTGTGGCAGTCAGTAACGGTTACTTTTTTAGACCAAGCAGAGGAAAAAAATATGGAATCACTCAATTCTGAGGAATAAATTATGGAATCATGAATCGTCACAGACGTTGACTCCAGTTTCCTCCCATTCGTTCCTCATTTGTTTTGTTGTGCATTTTCGATTTTTGAGACATATTGTTTTAAGTTTTCTGTCTTGATGCTTTGATGTCTTCCTTGGTCTACCAGTATGTTTGCCTTTAACAACCTTCCCATGTTGTTTGTATTTGGTCCAGAGTTTAGACACAGCTGACTGTGAACAACCAACATCTTTTGCAACATTGCGTGATGATTTACCCTCTTTTAAGAGTTTGATAATCCTCTCCTTTGTTTCAATTGACATCTCTCGTGTTGGAGCCATGATTCATGTCAGTCCACTTGGTGCAACAGCTCTCCAAGGTGTGATCACTCCTTTTTAGATGCAGACTAACGAGCAGATCTGATTTGATGGAGGTGTTAGTTTTGGGGATGAAAATTTACAGGGTGATTCCATAATTTATTCCTCAGAATTGAGTGATTCCATATTTTTTTCCCTCTGCTTGGTCTAAAAAAGTAACCGTTACTGACTGCCACAATTTTTTTTCCTGATTTCTTATAGTGTTTCTTAAAGTCAGAAAGTTGCCATTTGAAATGACTTTAGTTTTGTGTCATGTCTGTGATCTGCTTTTTTTCTACAAAATTAAACAACTGAATGAACATCCTGCGAGGCCAGTGATTCCATAATTTTTGCCAGGGGTTGTATATGATGTATAATGTAACCTAACTCTCTTTGTCCTAAATGGTAAAAAACTGGTTAAATCCGGTTTGACATGCACATACCAACAGAGAACAAAGGAACGTGAGAATAAGAGTGAAAACTAAGAATACAATCCTAAGTAAAATAACTAATACCAAAACGAGTACAGAAAACAAATAAAGAAAACCATAATTGAACACACAAATATATCTAACAATGCAGTATTTGCCTGCTGCATCCCCATTCACATCTTCATGTTAGAGTAGACAACGATTATAAAACAATAATACAGATCAAATCTCAGCCGGGGGTTTTCCCATATGCCTTCTGCCAAACGCCACCTAAAATGGTTCTTTTTCAAGAAAATCCTCCACTATATCACTTCACCCTGAAGTTGTATAACTGGTGATGCAACAGATAAAAGTTGCACCTCCAACCACAACAGACGTCTGTAACTCCTTCAGAGTTGTTTGGATGTAATAGAATAGAACAGAATGCTTTTTATTGTCATTATACACAAGGTACAACGAAATTAAAAGAGTCTGTAGAAAAAAGTCTGTATAAAAAATCTTAGTGTCTTTCCTCACGAGTCTTCTTCCAGCTTGCCAAGTTAACGCAGCTTTACCATATAGTACTGTACGGCTTGGATTTCTTAGTCACATTCAGTGACTTGGAAATGTTCATGTATCCAATTCCTGACTTGTCTCAACAAAACTGCCTTTAAAAGTGTTGATTTAATCAATAATATTTAGAATAAATTGCCCTTGTGCTAACTTATTTGGAATGTGTTGCAGGTCTAAAACTCAGGAATGGATGCATCTTCTACTATAAACAACAGGTTCATCATCGTGGTTCTTGAAATGGAACATTACCTCCACCTGGTGGACATTTACCATTAATGCAGGTACAATAGAATTTCACCAAGAGCTCTAGTATTAACAGCATTGGCAGCATGGTGGCTTAGTGGTTAGCACTGTTGTCTCACAGCAAGAAGGTTGTGGGATTGATTCCCACCTGTGGCCTTTCTGTGTGGAGTTTGCATGTTCTCCCTGTGTGTGTGTGTGTGTGTGTGTGTGTGTATGGGTTTCCTCCCACATTTAAAAGACATGCAGGTTAGGTGAATTGGAAACTTTATCATTTTCCAAGTCTCCCTTGCAAAAGAGATCTCGCTCACAATGGGACTAACGTGGTTAAATTAAGAAATTTAAAAAATGAACTAATAATAATAATAATAATAATAATTTTTATTTATAAAGCACCTTACATTTGGCAAGCAAATCTCAAGGCGCTACCATAAAAGCACAAAAAACACAGTAAAAAGAAAAAAAATTAAGAAAAAGCTTTTAAGAACAGGCATGTCTTTATGACATGAAATGAAGTTGACCACACAAAACATGGTCACTGCATTTTTTTTTAATTTTTTTTTCCCCATATAATAGCAGCCTTTTCTGATTTGGGGTTGTAATGTGCTGTATGGATTTTGTTTTTGTCTCTGTGGGTGGACAGCTTTAGGATGGAGTGTCACATGACCTACCTAGCAACTCAGCATGATGCTTTGTATTGGCACTGTAATGACCCACAGGCTCTGAGAAAATAATGAATAGTACATCTACCATATTAAAATTTTCATCCACGTATTACGTAGATCTGTGCAGCTGGTCTGCTCTGTGTCAGTCTGACCCCGTCAGATCTCAGAAGCTAAGCAGTGCAGGACCTGGTTAGTACTTGGATGGGAGATCTCTTTGGAACACCAGCGGCTGTGTGTGTTTCTCCAGGTAACACTGGAGTTGAGTCAGGAAGGACATCCAGTGTGAAACTTGTGCCAAACACCAATGTGGATCTGGTACTGTTGTCGTGCGTTACCTGTGCTGCTCCACAGCCTGTCTAGTGTCGGATTCCCTGTTTGGGAATCCGCTAGCTTAGCGTAGCTACTAGCTCTTAGCCGTTTTAGCATGGCGGCTTCTCCTGTCTCTCCCGTACTTTTCTGCTCTGGGTGTGAAATGTTTAGTTATTCCTCGGCCTCTTTTAGCAGTAACGGTACATGTAATAAGTGCAGCTTATTCGTAGCTTTGGAGGCCAGGCTGGGCGAATTGGAGGCTCGGCTCCGCACCGTGGAAAATTCTACAGCTAGCCAGGCCCCTGTAGTCGGTGCGGACCAAGGTAGCTTAGCCGCCGTTAGTTCCCCCCTGGCAGACCCCGTGCAGTCGGGAAGGCAGGCTGACTGGGTGACTGTGAGGAGGAAGCGTAGCCCTAAACAGAAGCCCCGTGTACACCGTCAACCCGTTCACATCTCTAACCGTTTTTCCCCACTCGACGATACACTCGCCGAGGATCAAACTCTGGTTATTGGCGACTCTGTTTTGAGAAATGTGAAGTTAGCGACACCAGCAACCATTGTCAATTGTCTTCCGGGGGCCAGAGCAGGCGACATCGAAGGACATTTGAAATTGCTGGCTAAGGCTAAGCGTAAATTTGGTAAGATTGTAATTCACGTCGGCAGTAATGACACTCGGTTACGCCAATCGGAGGTCACTAAAATTAACATTGAATCGGTGTGTAACTTTGCAAAAACAATGTCGGACTCTGTTGTTTTCTCTGGGCCCCTCCCCAATCAGACCGGGAGTGACATGTTTAGCCGCATGTTCTCCTTGAATTGCTGGCTGTCTGAGTGGTGTCCAAAAAATGAGGTGGGCTTCATTGATAATTGGCAAAGCTTCTGGGGAAAACCTGGTCTTGTTAGGAGAGACGGCATCCATCCCACTTTGGATGGAGCAGCTCTCATTTCTAGAAATCTGGCCAATTTTTTGGGATCCTCCAAACTGTGACTGTCTAGCGTTGGGACCAGGAAGCAGAGCTGTGGTCTTATACACCTCTCTGCAGCTTCTCTCCCCCTGCCATCCCCCTATTACCCCATCCCCGTAGAGACGGTGCCTGCTCCCAGACCACCAATAACTAGCAAAAATCTATTTAAGCATAAAAATTCAAAAAGAAAAAATAATATAGCACCTTCAATTGCACCACAGACTAAAACAGTTAAATGTGGTCTATTAAACATTAGGTCTCTTTCTTCTAAGTCCCTGTTGGTAAATGATATAATAATTGATCAACATATTGATTTATTCTGCCTAACAGAAACCTGGTTACAGCAGGATGAATATGTTAGTTTAAATGAGTCAACACCCCCGAGTCACACTAACTGTCAGAATGCTCGTAGCACGGGCCGGGGCGGAGGATTAGCAGCAATCTTCCATTCCAGCTTATTAATTAATCAAAAACCTAGACAGAGCTTTAATTCATTTGAAAGCTTGTCTCTTAGTCTTGTCCATCCAAATTGGAAGTCCCAAAAACCAGTTTTATTTGTTATTATCTATCGTCCACCTGGTCGTTACTGTGAGTTTCTCTGTGAATTTTCAGACCTTTTGTCTGACTTAGTGCTTAGCTCAGATAAGATAATTATAGTGGGCGATTTTAACATCCACACAGATGCTGAAAATGACAGCCTCAACACTGCATTTAATCTATTATTAGACTCTATCGGCTTTGCTCAAAAAGTAAATGAGTCCACCCACCACTTTAATCATATTTTAGATCTTGTTCTGACTTATGGTATGGAAATAGAAGACTTAACAGTATTCCCTGAAAACTCCCTTTTGTCTGATCATTTTTTAATAACATTTACCCTGATGGACTACCCTGCAGTGGGGAATAAGTTTCATTACACTAGAAGTCTTTCAGAAAGCGCTGTAACTAGGTTTAAGGATATGATTCCTTCTTTATGTTCTCTAATGTCATATACCAACACAGAGCAGAGTAGCTACCTAAACTCTGTAAGTGAGATAGAGTATCTCGTCAATAGTTTTACATCCTCATTGAAGACAACTTTGGATGCTGTAGCTCCTCTGAAAAAGAGAGCTTTAAATCAGAAGTGTCTGACTCCGTGGTATAACTCACAAACTCGTAGCTTAAAGCAGATAACCCGTAAGTTGGAGAGGAAATGGCGTCTCACTAATTTAGAAGATCTTCACTTAGCCTGGAAAAAGAGTTTGTTGCTCTATAAGAAAGCCCTTCATGAAGCTAGGACATCTTTCTACTCATCACTAATTGAAGAAAATAAGAACAACCCCAGGTTTCTTTTCAGCACTGTAGCCAGGCTGACAAAGAGTCAGAGCTCTATTGAGCTGAGTATTCCATTAACTTTAACTAGTAATGACTTCATGACTTTCTTTGCTAACAAAATTTTGACTATTAGAGAAAAAATTACTCATAACCATCCCAAAGATGTATCGTTATCTTTGGCTGCTTTCAGTGATGCCGGTATTTGGTTAGACTCTTTCTCTCCGATTGTTCTGTCTGAGTTATTTTCATTAGTTACTTCATCCAAACCATCAACATGCTTATTAGACCCCATTCCTGCCAGGCTGCTCAAGGAAGTCCTACCATTATTTAATGCTTCAATCTTAAATATGATCAATCTATCTTTGTTAGTTGGTTATGTACCACAGGCCTTTAAGGTGGCAGTAATTAAACCATTACTTAAAAAGCCATCACTTGACCCAGCTATCTTAGCTAATTATAGGCCAATCTCCAACCTTCCTTTTCTCTCAAAGATTCTTGAGAGGGTAGTTGTAAAACAGCTAACTGATCACCTGCAGAGGAATGGTCTATTTGAAGAGTTTCAGTCAGGTTTTAGAATTCATCAAGGTTCATGAAGGTTACAAATGATCTTCTTATGGCTTCGGACAGTGGACTTATCTCTGTGCTTGTTCTGTTAGACCTCAGTGCTGCTTTTGATACTGTTGACCATAAAATTTTATTACAGAGATTAGAGCATGTCATAGGTATTAAAGGCATTGCGCTGCGGTGGTTTGAATCATATTTGTCTAATAGATTACAGTTTGTTCATGTAAATGGGGAATCTTCTTCACAGACTAAAGTTAATTATGGAGTTCCACAAGGTTCTGTGCTAGGACCAATTTTATTCACTTTATACATGCTTCCCTTGGGCAGTATTATTAGACGGTATTGCTTAAATTTTCATTGTTACGCAGATGATACCCAGCTTTATCTATCCATGAAGCCAGAGGATACGCACCAATTAGCTAAACTGCAGGATTGTCTTACAGACATAAAGACATGGATGACCTCTAATTTCCTGCTTTTAAACTCAGATAAAACTGAAGTTATTGTACTTGGCCCCACAAATCTTAGAAGCATGGTGTCTAACCAGATCGTTACTCTGGATGGCATTTCCCTGATCTCTAGTAATACTGTGAGAAATCTTGGAGTTATTTTTGATCAGGATATGTCATTCAAAGCGCATATTAAACAAATATGTAGGACTGCCTTTTTGCATTTACGCAATATCTCTAAAATCAGAAAGGTCTTGTCTCAGAGTGATGCTGAAAAACTAATTCATGCATTTGTTTCCTCTAGGCTGGACTATTGTAATTCATTATTATCAGGTTGTCCTAAAAGTTCCCTAAAAAGCCTTCAGTTGGTTCAGAATGCTGCAGCTAGAGTACTGACGGGGACTAGCAGGAGAGAGCATATCTCACCCGTGTTGGCCTCCCTTCATTGGCTTCCTGTTAATGCTAGAATAGAATTTAAAATTCTTCTTCTTACTTATAAGGTTTTGAATAATCAGGTCCCATCTTATCTTAGGGACCTCATAGTACCATATTACCCCATTAGAGCGCTTCGCTCTCAGACTGCGGGCTTACTTGTAGTTCCTAGGGTTTGTAAGAGTAGAATGGGAGGCAGAGCCTTCAGCTTTCAGGCTCCTCTCCTGTGGAACCAGCTCCCAATTCAGATCAGGGAGACAGATACCCTCTCTACTTTTAAGATTAGGCTTAAAACTTTCCTTTTCGCTAAGGCTTATAGTTAGGGCTGGATCGGGTGACCCTGGACCATCCCTTGGTTATGTTGCTTTAGACGTAGACTGTGTTTCATAATTATTGTATGGCCTTGCCTTGCAATGTGGAGCGCCTTGGGGCAACTGTTTGTTGTGATTTGGCGCTATACAAGAAAAAAGTTGATTGATTGATTGAGTTGATGGTTGTATGAACGAAAAAAAAAAAACGGGAGCCGCTGAAAGGACAACAACATTAGTGAGAGCTGGAGGCTTACGGTGGCTGATAGATGACACACTTCACAATTAAATCAACAACAGCAAAAGCAGAAAATAATTACAAATGAAAAAAACCCCATCTGCATAAATTTAACAAGTAGTTGCACCAAAAACATCTTGCAAATTTCAAATGAATAATATATATATATATATATATATATATATATATATATATATAAACATACAAATTTTAATGTTTTTTTTTTCAGTGCACTAAAGAGTGCACGTCAGTTCAGGTCATCTGGACTTTCTTTTCTTAGTAGTTCCCTTGTGTTGTGAAACTTTGCAAAGTGTGTGTGTGTGTTTGTGTGTGTGTGTGTGCGTGTGTGTGTGTGTGTGTGTGTGTGTGTGTGTGTGTGTGTGTGTGAATCTGCAGCAGACACATGATCAATTTGTTGCAAGAGAGCTTTAAATCAGAAGTGTCTGACTCCGTGGTATAACTCACAAACTCGTAGCTTAAAGCAGATAACCCGTAAGTTGGAGAGGAAGTGGCGTCTCACTAATTTAGAAGATCTTCACTTAGCCTGGAAAAAGAGTTTGTTGCTCTATAAGAAAGCCCTTCGTGAAGCTAGGACATCTTTCTACTCATCACTAATTGAAGAAAATAAGAACAACCCCAGGTTTCTTTTCAGCACTGTAGCCAGGCTGACAAAGAGTCAGAGCTCTATTGAGCTGAGTATTCCATTAACTTTAACTAGTAATGACTTCATGACTTTCTTTGCTAACAAAATTTTGACTATTAGAGAAAAAATTACTCATAACCATCCCAAAGACGTATCGTTATCTTTGGCTGCTTTCAGTGATGCCGGTATTTGGTTAGACTCTTTCTCTCCGATTGTTCTGTCTGAGTTATTTTCATTAGTTACTTCATCCAAACCATCAACATGTTTATTAGACCCCATTCCTGCCAGGCTGCTCAAGGAAGTCCTACCATTATTTAATGCTTCAATCTTAAATATGATCAATCTATCTTTGTTAGTTGGTTATGTACCACAGGCCTTTAAGGTGGCAGTAATTAAACCATTACTTAAAAAGCCATCACTTGACCCAGCTATCTTAGCTAATTATAGGCCAATCTCCAACCTTCCTTTTCTCTCAAAGATTCTTGAGAGGGTAGTTGTAAAACAGCTAACTGATCACCTGCAGAGGAATGGTCTATTTGAAGAGTTTCAGTCAGGTTTTAGAATTCATCATAGTACAGAAACAGCATTAGTGAAGGTTACAAATGATCTTCTTATGGCTTCGGACAGTGGACTTATCTCTGTGCTTGTTCTGTTGGACCTCAGTGCTGCTTTTGATACTGTTGACCATAAAATTTTATTACAGAGATTAGAGCATGCCATAGGTATTAAAGGCATTGCGCTGCGGTGGTTTGAATCATATTTGTCTAATAGATTACAGTTTGTTCATGTAAATGGGGAATCTTCTTCACAGACTAAAGTTAATTATGGAGTTCCACAAGGTTCTGTGCTAGGACCAATTTTATTCACTTTATACATGCTTCCCTTGGGCAGTATTATTAGACGGTATTGCTTAAATTTTCATTGTTACGCAGATGATACCCAGCTTTATCTATCCATGAAGCCAGAGGATACACACCAATTAGCTAAACTGCAGGATTGTCTTACAGACATAAAGACATGGATGACCTCTAATTTCCTGCTTTTAAACTCAGATAAAACTGAAGTTATTGTACTTGGCCCCACAAATCTTAGAAGCATGGTGTCTAACCAGATCGTTACTCTGGATGGCATTTCCCTGATCTCTGGTAATACTGTGAGAAATCTTGGAGTTATTTTTGATCAGGATATGTCATTCAAAGCGCATATTAAACAAATATGTAGGACTGCCTTTTTGCATTTACGCAATATCTCTAAAATCAGAAAGGTCTTGTCTCAGAGTGATGCTGAAAAACTAATTCATGCATTTATTTCCTCTAGGCTGGACTATTGTAATTCATTATTATCAGGTTGTCCTAAAAGTTCCCTAAAAAGCCTTCAGTTGGTTCAGAATGCTGCAGCTAGAGTACTGACGGGGACTAGCAGGAGAGAGCATATCTCACCCGTGTTGGCCTCCCTTCATTGGCTTCCTGTTAATGCTAGAATAGAATTTCAAATTCTTCTTCTTACTTATAAGGTTTTGAATAATCAGGTCCCATCTTATCTTAGGGACCTCGTAGTACCATATTACCCCATTAGAGCGCTTCGCTCTCAGACTGCGGGCTTACTTGTAGTTGCTAGGGTTTGTAAGAGTAGAATGGGAGGCAGAGCCTTCAGCTTTCAGGCTCCTCTCCTGTGGAACCAGCTCCCAATTCAGATCAGGGAGACAGATACCCTCTCTACTTTTAAGATTAGGCTTAAAACTTTCCTTTTCGCTAAGGCTTATAGTTAGGGCTGGATCGGGTGACCCTGGACCATCCCTTGGTTATGTTGCTTTAGACGTAGACTGTGGGGGGGTTCCCATGATGCACTGTTTCTTTCTCTTTTTGCTCCGTATGCATCACTCTGCATTTAATCATTAGTGATCGATCTCTTTTTCCTGGTTCTTTCCCTCAGCCCCAACCAGTCTCAGCAGAAGACTGCCCCTCCCTGAGCCTGGTTCTGCTGGAGGTTTCTTCCTGTTAAAAGGGAGTTTTTCCTTCCCACTGTGGCCAAGTGCTTGCTCATAGGGGGTCGTTTTGACCGTTGGGGTTTTTCATAATTATTGTATGGCCTTGCCTTGCAATGTGGAGCGCCTTGGGGCAACTGTTTGTTGTGATTTGGCGCTATATAAGAAACAAGTTGATTGATTGATTGATTGATGTGCTGTAAGTTCTGTTTGTATTCTGTGTGTCTGCAGGTGTTTCTCAATGTGCAAATTGTTTTTGACACAACTACCTGGAGTTGAACAGGTGTTTTGTTTTTCTACATCTGAATGCTTTCTGCATTTTCTAGTGTCTAGTCTAGTGTTCTAGACATTTTGTCACCTCTATCGGCCTCTAAAAGAGCAACATTAAATGCAAATAATGAGCATTCATGTGTTCATCACTTGCACTGATGCTCTGTCGTGAAGCCTGTGTTACTGATAGAGGGAAAAATGGTTCCTTAAATTTCAAATAAAACAGCACAGACTCATTTTATTAGTATTTAAAACAGTCCATTATACAGTATTTTTTGTTTAAGGCTGGAACCTTTATTCACTAAATGCTGTTTGTATGAACATATGGTGCCTTATATCCGTTCAGACTATATCATTCCCATTTCCTGGAATCTTTGCTGCTTCCCTCTATATTTTATGTTTTCACTTACACTGCCATTAACAGTCCCCTGAGGACACATGGCCCAGAAGATGTACAATCAGTGAGATAGTGAATGGACAAATTGAATAACAACCTCCTGAAAAAAGACCAGGAGGCATACAGAAGTGTGTCTGTGCACACGTCTGTTACTTTGTGAATATGCATGGACTCACACACGAACCTGAGGCCTTTGTATATCAAGATCATCATGTTTCATTAAACATCAGAATTTGAATGTATTTGCCCTCCCTCCTTATGTGGAGTGGAAAGGATGGAGGGGGAGTCTGATGTTTTTGTTGTGACATTTCGTCCGCTGATTGTATTAGCGCTCTCTGCAACGCAGCCGGCATCTGGCAGCATGAGGTGATGTTACCTACGCTGACGGTTATTGATGAAATTACCTTACAGCTTTCGCAGCAACAGAAAATTGCTCCAAAAGTGGGAAATGTGAAAAATGCACATATCCATGTAGCATTTTTATGATACAGACACAAGGAAGTGGTGCAGGAGATGACAGAATACAGAGCAGAGTCCTTGCTGGGACCTCTAAAATTTGCAGGGAAAAAGACAAAAAACATCCCTTTGCAGCATGCAGCGATGTCGTCTTACTTTACTGTTGTTTTATGTGCATCCAAACAAGTACTTACTGTACTGTACCACCACTCATGAATAATTATTTTCCATTATTCATCAGAGCATTCATCTACATAGTTCTTGTGTTTTGCTCAACGCGGTGATAAATCTAAAGCTATAACTCGTCTTCGGCAGCAAAATTACTTGGCATTCATTAACTGTGTGACAAAGATATGAGATGCATGGAAAATGATTACAGGCTCTGTTTTGGGAAAAGTAAAGACAGTATTTTGTGATTGCAACATCACATTAAGAGCCAAATGAGTTCAAAATTGGAAAGCATTTTGTTGAAGTGTCTGCAGGATTTGGAACAAGTTTAATGTTACAGTGTGTAGGATTTAAGAGGGTTTATTCACAGAAATAGAACATAGCAGTCAGCAGCCTGTACCAATGAATCAGTGAGTTTTCATAAACGTAGAATGAGCTGTTCATATGCATATGGGAGCAGGCCCCCCCTCATGGAGGCCGCCAAGTTGCACTGCCATGTTGGTACAGTAGCCCAAAATGGGGAGGGGCCACTGGTCCTACCCTCTTGATAGTATTTGATGGCGTATATGACAACCCCAAACTGATTTTAAAGTTCACAAATAAATGTAATACTTTCAAATAGCTAACAAACCAGATCCAGTTTTGTTCATCACCACCAGATAACATTAAATCTGACACCAGTGGTGTCAAAAGTACACACATTTGTTACTTAGTAGAAGTATAGATACTGCAGTTTAAAAACACTCTGGTAATAGTTGAAGTATCAACTTGACCTCTTTACTCAAGTAAAAGTGAAAAAGTATGTGCTCCAAAACTTACTTAAAGTATAAAAGTATAAAGTAACCTTAAATATATATATATATATATATATATATATATATATATATATATATATATATATATATATATATATATATGAATTGAAAGCTTAATTTAAAAACTGATTCGTTCTACATGTGGCCCAAGACCCAAAACCCAAAATTACCCCCCAACACCACCTGCACGGAAATGTTTCAATTCTAGAAGCTCTGAAATGTAATCTGGGACTATTCCAGACAATAAACTGCAGTGAGTGCAGCATCCATTTAGTGAAGGAAAAAAAAAAAACTTTCCTTATTCAGATTCATTCCAGTAGTATTCTGCTCTTACTAGGATGCAGCAGTTTTCCAGTTTGTCAGATAGTTCTGGAGGAAATAACTGAAGAAATTAACACATTGAAAATATGGTTTGACTGAAACAAACTGTCATTAAATAAGACAGGGATGAAGTGGAGGAGTAAGAGTCACTCGGTGTTCACAGGAAACATTTATGTATGTATTTATTTATGTATGTTCATTGTTAGTTGCTTTTATATTTTCTGTTGTGTTTCTATTCAGGTTCTTTTTGTCTCTTTCTCTAAAATTGTATATAATAATCATTAGATTATTAATATATAAACAAAAATAAATTTAAGAAATATTACAATTTGAAAACAAATGCACCCGAATGTGACGAGAGCTGCAAATGCTTAATGCTAAGTTTTAACATTGAAAATGCCATAGACATGCTAACGCGTTAGCATCGCTCCCGTTTTAAAGTTATAAAATACATCTATCAACTGTTTCAGAAGACCATAACAGGTCGGTTTAACATAGAAAAGGTAAATAATACTCACGAAGTATGCTCTTTAGGGTTTTAGCGGGGGAAAATTAAGCGAAAGAAAGAAAGAATAAACGAAGCAATCGGTCGAAGCATTGCTTCAATCTGCAAACCACTGCTTCCATTGGTTCACGGTTCAAAGCAAAGCCGCGCTGCAGAAAAGTTGATCACAGGCGCACATGACGTGAAATATATATATATACGAGGTCTGTCCATAAAGTATAGGTCCTTTTTATTTTTTTCAAAAACTATATGGATTTCATTCATATTTTTTTACGTCAGACATGCTTGAACCCTCGTGCGCATGCGTGAGTTTTTCCACGCCTGTCGGTGACGTCATTCGCCTGTGAGCACTCCTTGTGGGAGGAGTCGTCCCGCCCCCTCATCGGAATTCCTTTGTCTGAGAAGTTGCTGAGAGACTGGTGCTTTGTTTGATCAAAATTTTTTCTAAACCTGTGAGACACATCGAAGTGGACACGGTTCGAAAAATTAAGCTGGTTTTCAGTGAAAATTTTAACGGTTGATGAGAGATTTTGAGGTGATACTGTCGCTTTAAGGACTTCCCACGGTGCGAGACGTCGCTCAGCGCTCTCAGCCGCCGTCGTCAGCCTGTTTCAAGCTGAAAACCTCCACATTTCAGGCTCTATTGATCCAGGACGTCGTGAGAGAACAGAGAAGTTTCAGAAGAAGTCGGTTTCAGCATTTTATCCGGATATTCCACTGTTAAAGGAGATTTTTTAATGAAAGACCCATCCGCACGTCGGGACGCAGCCGGCGCGGTGCGGCGGCACAGGAAAAACACCTCCGTGTTGATAACCATTTGTAAAATCCAGGCGGCTTTTGATGGCTTTCAGTGGAGTGAGTATATGAGAAATTGTTTAACAGCTGGACATGTTCCAACTTGTCCTTAAGGCTTCCAACGGAGGTGTTTTTCCTGTGGCGGAGCGTCGCAGCAGCTGCGAGCCGACACTGCAACGGAAAAACTCACACATGCGCACGAGGGTTCAAGCATGTCTGACGTAAAAACATGAATGAAATCCATATAGTTTTTGAAAAAAATAAAAGGACCTATACTTTATTGACAGACCTCGTATATATATATATATATATATATATATATATATAAACATTAAACTGAAGCCAAGAGTAACGAGGCTGTTTGTTTTAAAAATGTAAGGAATAGAAAGTACAGATACTTGTGTGAAAATGTAATGAGTAGAAGTCAGAAGTAGGCAGAAAAATAAGTAATTGAGTAAAGTATAAATACCTAAAAAGTGTACTTAAGTACAGTAACGAAGTATTTGTAGTTCGTTACTTGACACCTCTGTCTGACACAGTGTAGCTTTAAGAGAATGTTTACACCAGCTGTCTTTACATGGAGTCTGGAAAAGGCCTGTGAGCTGCTTTTCTTTTGTTTTGTTCATATCATAATGTTTCATTAAATACGGCCTGACTGATAACTTTCAGTGAGCACATGAAACCTGTAAAGATGTGGCCTTATATGTCGGATGTCTCTTATCCTCAGATGTATTGGATGTCTCATTTCCCCGGGTGTATTTCCGAGTGTTCCAGTAAGGTAATAGATCAAATTCAGGACAGCTGTATTGGTTTTTTTTTTAATGCCCATCTATAAATAGGCCCAAGATTGGTGATATAAAAATTACCTCCACCCGTGAGTGTGTAATTTAGTGGAAAAAGCTTTAAAATTTGGTACACTTACTGCAAACAGTCCTGTTGTTTTTTATTTTTGCTATTTTTTTTCAAACCAAGTTTCACTCTAGCACCACCAATAGGTCAAATTTGGAGGTATGTTTGTAATGATATGTGCTAACAAAGATATTACCTGTAGGTGGCAGTGTAACCTCAGCAGACCACTAAGAGAACCAGGGAATACCTGGGAAGGGTACACAGTTCAACATGCACAGTTCCTGAATAAACAGTAATTTCTTGTCCATGTGGTTATATCAGATATTGATGAATAACTGCTCATAATGCTCTGCTGCCTGAGGGATCGGAGATCACAAGTTTTACCTTAGCCTTGAGATCTTGTCCTCTATGTACTGAAATTCCTCCAGATTTCTTTATTATTATATACTGTAGAGGAAGAATTATGCAAATCCCATCCAATCTTTCTTTGAGGAACATTGTTTTAAGCCTTTCAATCATTTTCACATGCATTTGTTGACAGACTAGAGTTTGTCAATGTTTGTCAATGAATGCGTCAGCCTTGCGTGAATACTACGTTTGTGTCAGATCATGATTACAATCACCTGTTGACATTGCTTGATTGAAATCACATATTTACCATGAATAACATATTTATTTATTATAATAGCCCTAAATTGCTCATGTAGCAATTCTTTTTGGAACGTTTTACCCCAAAATTTAGCTTTGAATTTATAGAAGTGAACAAAGCAGTTGAATGCCATGTTACAAATTATGAACTGAGATGCACAAGTGTGCAAATTAGTGCTTTAACTTGGCTGTGATTGCCAAACAACATGAGGTAAAATTAATTCAGGGCGGCACAGTAGCTTAGTGGTTAGCACTGGTGCCTCACAGCATGAAGGTCATGGGATTGATTCCCGGCCTTTCTGTGTGAAGTTTGCATGTTCTCCCATGTCTGCGTGGGTTTCCTCTGGGCACTCCGGTTTCCTCCCACAATCAAATTGTGGCAGTCAGTAGCAGTTACTTTTTTAGACCAAGCAGAGGGAAAAAAATATGGAATCACTCAATTCTGAGGAATAAATTATGGAATCACCCTGTAAACTTTCATCCCCAAAACTAACACCTGCATCAAATCAGATTTGCTCATTAGTCTGCATCTAAAAAGGAGTGATCACACCTTGGAGAGCTGTTGCACCAAGTAGACTGACATGAATCATGGCTCCAACACGAGAGATATCAATTGAAACAAAGGAGAGGATTATCAAACTCTTAAAAGAGAGTAAATCATCATGCAATGTTGTAAAAGATGTTGGTTGTTCACAGTCAGCTGTGTCTAAACTCTGGACCAAATACAAACAACATGGGAAGGTTGTTAAAGGCAAACATACTGGTAGACCAAGGAAGACATCAAAGCGTCAAGACAGAAAACTTAAAGCAATATGTCTCAAAAATCGAAAAATGTACAACAAAACAAATGAGGAACAAATGGGAGGAAACTGGAGTCAACGTCTGTGACCGAACTGTAAGAAACCGCCTAAAGGAAATGGGATTTACATACAGAAAAGCTAAACGAAAGCCATCATTAACACCTAAACAGAAAAAAACAAGGTTACAATGGGCTAAGGAAAAGCAATCGTGGACTGTGGATGACTGGATGAAAGTCATATTCAGTGATGAATCTCGAATCTGCATTGGGCAAGGTGATGATGCTGGAACTTTTGTTTGGTGCCGTTCCAATGAGATTTATAAAGATGACTGCCTGAAGAGAACATGTAAATTTCCACAGTCATTGATGATATGGGGCTGCATGTCAGGTAAAGGCACTGGGGAGATGGCTGTCATTACATCATCAATAAATGCACAAGTTTACATTGATATTTTGGACACTTTTCTTATCCCATCAATTGAAAGGATGTTTGGGGATGATGAAATCATTTTTCAAGATGATAATGCATCTTGCCATAGAGCGAAAACTGTGAAAACATTCCTTGCAAAAAGACACATAGGGTCAGTGTTATGGCATAGGGTCAATGTCATGGCCTGCAAACAGTCCGGATCTTAATCCAATTGAAAATCTTTGGTGGAAGTTGAAGAAAATGGTCCATGACAAGGCTCCAACCTGCAAAGCTGATCTGGCAACAGCAATCAGAGAAAGTTGGAGCCAGATTGATGAAGAGTACTGTTTGTCACTCATTAAGTCCATGCCTCAGAGACTGCAAGCTGTTAGAAAAGCCAGAGGTGGTGCAACAAAATACTAGTGATGTGTTGGAGCGTTCTTTTGTTTTTCATGATTCCATCATTTTTTCCTCAGAATTGAGTGATTCCATATTTTTTTCCCTCTGCTTGGTCTAAAAAAGTAACCGTTACTGACTGCCACAATTTTTTTTCCTGATTTCTTATAGTGTTTCTTAAAGCCAGAAAGCTGCCATTTGAAATGACTTTAGTTTTGTGTCATGTCTGTGATCTGCTTTTTTTCTACAAAATTAAACAACTGAATGAACATCCTCCGAGGCCGGTGATTCCATCATTTTTGCCAGGGGTTGTATGTATATATGTGTGGGAAGGTCATGGGCTCAATTCCCACTTGTGGTCTTTCTGTATTGCGTTTGCATGATCTACCTGTGTTTGCCTGGGTTTCCTCCGGGTGCTCCAGTTTCCTCCCACATCCAAAGACATGCGGATTAGGTGGACTGGAGTCTTTAAATTGTCTGTAGGTGTGCGAGTGGGTGTGACTGTGTTTGTTTGTCTGTTTGTGACCCCGTGACAGACTGGCGTCCTGTCCTGGGTGTACCCCGCCTCGCGTTCTATGACTGTTGGGATAGGCTCCAGTCCCCCGCCACCCTTAATTGGACTAAGCGGTTGAAGATGAGTGTATGTGTGTGAGTCTATATGTGCGATGACAATAAAGGCTCTATTCTATTCTAAAAATGTTGTTTATTATTGTAACAAACTTTCTGATGTCTTTGCTTTATCTTTATTTCCTTTATTTACTGTGAGGCTGCACAGGGTTAATTTTGGCACTGTTGTGTTGCCGTACACAGGAGGTGAGGAGCGACGGGCTCCCGCTTGTGTGTATGTGCGTGCTGACAGGAACACGCAATGAAGGAGCCACGCTGTTGCTGAGCTTTAACGGTCCACAGTCGTCCCGTCTCCTTTTTAATATTTCATGCCTGCCAAGAACCCTCAATGCAGACGGCTACATTGGTGGCAGCGGTGGTCGCTTGTGTAGGTTGTCGCATGTTTGGCGTTTGTGCTGAACGATTATTTTGAGTTGTGACCGTGTTAGCTTAACTTTTTCAGTTTAGCTAGCCTGCTAACGAGTGCGGTGCTTTGGCGACATGTGGCATGGGGACGAGGACCCGTTGAAGCCTTACACGGCGTGGACCACCAGGAACTCACTTGGTGGAGAAGTTAGAGTCGACCTGCCTGCTCCTTTTATTGGTGATGGGAGCCAGAGGTTTTGCAGCTGGGTGCAGCAGCTGGAGGTTTCCGTCAGTGCGACATCTGTCGGCAGTGACTGCAATAATGAACTGGCACGCATTCTGCCTACTTGCCTCAGTAAGTCAGCCTTTCTGCTGTGGGACAGTTTTCCTGATGTGGTGAAGAGAGATTATTCTGCTGTTAAAGATAAACTCGGGGCGGCATTTGGGCAGAGACAGTTCATGGACCGCTTCAGGGACAGCCTTTCTGCTCATGTGCGTGCTCCGGGAGAGAGCTTGGAGATGTATGCAGCTGACGTGAGCCGGCTGGTGGTGGAGGCATTCCTGGACTACGGCAGCAATGCACAGCCAGAGGAGAAGTTTTGACATTTCCTGGCCAGCCTAGATCCAGCGTTGAAAGCTAAGTGCCTCGAACAGGACGCGACAGATGTTGATGAGGCCCTGGCTGTGGCTGAGCGCTGTGAGAACACCAAAGAGGCCCTTCAGAGAGACAGTGTGAGGTCATTCACAGGTGTTTACCTGGGTCAGAGTGCAGCTGTCCAGTCTGTGTCTGTTACAGATGGCCTTCAGAGGTCCATGGACAAATTAAATGAGGACATGTGTGCAATGAGAATGGAGATGAGGGAGTTGTATGGGGAGAACCAGATGCTGAGAGCCAGAGATGCTGACAGGAGGGATCGTGGCCTTCGCTCTACATCTAGGGGGCGCTGTGGCTGTGCTTGCGGGGAGTACGAATGTCAATCCAGAAGGTCTGATGACAGACACTCGGGACGCTCTCCCAGCCGCCCACCTCATGTCTATCCATGTGATAGAGGCTTCTCTCCAGCAGCCAAGCAGTCCTGGGGAAGGAGTCCCAGTCCTGGTTGGAGGTCTCGCAGCGAGGAGGAGCCAAGGAGACGCGGTGTGCGTTTCTTTCCACGACAGTTGTGTTGGACTGTGCGGCCGACAGCATCTGAGGAGGACCAAATTCAGGTGGTGCCTGAGCTCCTGCGACAGTTACATAGGGAGCCTACCGCGGCGCTCTTCTCAGCGGAGTGAGTGTAGGAGACGGCCAGACAGTCCTACTATTGGCCCTTCATGTTAAGAGACATTAAACACTGGTGCGAGCAGTTTGGGGGCTACCAGACCCGCTGGTGCCCTGTTCCCAGACTGAGAGCACCTATGGGGGGGGGTCTCAGGCGGCCCGTCCACTACAGATTGTGGCAGCGGACATTTTGGAGTTGTCTTTGACCTCCAGGGGAAACAGATACGTTCTAGTTGTGGAGGATTACTTCTCCAAATTTGCTCATCTGTATGCCCTGCCAAATCAGACAGCGCAGACAGTGGCTCACTGCATGTTTGAGGATTATGTGTTGGTGCATGGGGTCCCTGAAGTTTTTCACAGTGATCAGGGTTGCCAGTTTGAGGGAGAGGTGATTCAGAGCCTGTCTCAGCGATTGGGCATGAATAAAACATGCACCACCGCATATAACCCCAAGTCTAATGGCATGGTGGCTTTTGCCTACAACACCTGTAAGCATTCCAGTACCAGTTCACCCCCTACTTCCTCATGCATGGGCATGAAGTATGGGTTCCAGCTGACGTGCATGTGCCAGCGGGTATTCAAGACCACTGGGGCGTGGCGGAGTGGTTGAAGTCCGCATTCAGCATGGCTAGAATCAATTTGGCAGAATCTCATGATCAACAGAAACTGTACTATGACGACAGTTGCTGTCACTGCGTCTATGACGTGGGTGCACTGGTGTGACTGATAATGCCACTGAAAATGGCGCCAAGTTGGTGCCGCACTGTAGAGGCCCCTATCAGATCGCTCAGGTGTTGGCTTCAGGTGGGGAAGATGCCCTGACATACTGCATTGTAACCCTCTGGACTCTATGGAATGAGCCCAGGTTGTTCACCATGACAGACTCAAGCCGTACACTCTGCTGTTACCGACGCGTACGCCTCCTGCTGCTCCTCTTTCCTGCAGTCCCATCTGGCCAGCTGCCCGGGCTCCTGGGGTGAAGGGTCAGCCTCAGGCTGTGAGAGGAGATTATGAACTCTGGGGGGATTCGAGAGCATCGGTGCCCACTCAATCTCATGGGGGGAGAGTGGTGTGACCTCCGGTGCACCTCAAAGACTTTATTAGGTTTTGAGTCCGGTGCAGTGTGTTTGTTATGATTTTACAGTGTTTGATTGATGCTAATTAGATCTGGGTATTCGGGAGTCTGTTATGCTGTTTTCTGTTGTTTTGTTATGATATATGTGCTTTATTTACTGTGGCACCAGAAACGAGGATGTTTCATTTTGAGGGGGGCACGTGTGTAACAGACTTTCAGATGTCTTTGCTTTATCTTTATTTATTTGCTTTATTTACTGTGAGTCTGCACAGGGTTAATTTTGGCACTGTTGTGTTGCCATAGACAGGAAGGGGTGAAGTGTGTCGTCTCCTCTGTAAATCCGAGCCGCTGCTTTCAAAGAAAAACTCAGAAGCTTCGTTATTGAACAGAACTGTCATTCGTTTCCCTCCTTCTGTCTGGGATGTTTCTGTTTTGCACTTAACTACATCAGAGGAATTCCGAGAATTGCAGAGTGAGACGTTTTCCAGAAATGCACCTGTTACCTCGCTTCGGGAGAGGAATAAAAAACATCAGAAACCACTAATTATGAGCACATGTGTGCAGGGAGACTTACAATCATGAGTACTTTGATGTTGTGTTGCTAACTGGGACATTAAAAAGAATGCAACATGTCCTTTAAACAGTAAAGTTAACTTGGAATAGTTTCAGTTGTGTAGTCATGATGCAACAGTATCTGTTGAACAAGATGCTCCCGCAGGTGAACTGTTTAGGGAGCGAGCTTCATTTACAAGGTATCAGTAATGGCCTGCAGGTCACTTTTGGAGATCTTTGAATGTAAATACGTTTCACAGATGGTAATTCATCCCCTGGTATGCAATGACGCCCACTTTGGCAATCTAATCCCCAGCCAAGCATGTAATTAAGAACAATCAATCAATCAATCAACTTTTTTCTTGTATAGCGCCAAATCACAACAAACAGTTGCCCCAAGGCGCTCCACATTGCAAGGCAAGGCCATACAATAATTATGAAACACAGTCTACGTCTAAAGCAACATAACCAAGGGATGGTCCAGGGTCACCCGATCCAGCCCTAACTATAAGCCTTAGCGAAAAGGAAAGTTTTAAGCCTAATCTTAAAAGTAGAGAGGGTATCTGTCTCCCTGATCTGAATTGGGAGCTGGTTCCACAGGAGAGGAGCCTGAAAGCTGAAGGCTCTGCCTCCCATTCTACTCTTACAAACCCTAGGAACTACAAGTAAGCCCGCAGTCTGAGAGCGAAGCGCTCTAATGGGGTAATATGGTACTATGAGGTCCCTAAGATAAGATGTGACCTGATTATTCAAAACCTTATAAGTAAGAAGAAGAATTTTAAATTCTATTCTAGCATTAACAGGAAGCCAATGAAGGGAGGCCAACACGGGTGAGATATGCTCTCTCCTGCTAGTCCCCGTCAGTACTCTAGCTGCAGCATTCTGAACCAACTGAAGGCTTTTTAGGGAACTTTTAGGACAACCTGATAATAATGAATTACAATAGTCCAGCCTAGAGGAAACAAATGCATGAATTAGTTTTTCAGCATCACTCTGAGACAAGACCTTTCTGATTTTAGAGATATTGCGTAAATGCAAAAAGGCAGTCCTACATATTTGTTTAATATGCGCTTTGAATGACATATCCTGATCAAAAATAACTCCAAGATTTCTCACAGTATTACCAGAGATCAGGGAAATGCCATCCAGAGTAACGATCTGGTTAGACACCATGCTTCTAAGATTTGTGGGGCCAAGTACAATAACTTCAGTTTTATCTGAGTTTAAAAGCAGGAAATTAGAGGTCATCCATGTCTTTATGTCTGTAAGACAATCCTGCAGTTTAGCTAATTGGTGCGTATCCTCTGGCTTCATGGATAGATAAAGCTGGGTATCATCTGCGTAACAATGAAAATTTAAGCAATACCGTCTAATAATACTGCCCAAGGGAAGCATGTATAAAGTGAATAAAATTGGTCCTAGCACAGAACCTTGTGGAACTCCATAATTAACTTTAGTCTGTGAAGAAGATTCCCCATTTACATGAACAAACTGTAATCTATTAGACAAATATGATTCAAACCACCGCAGCGCAATGCCTTTAATACCTATGACATGCTCTAATCTCTGTAATAAAATTTTATGGTCAACAGTATCAAAAGCAGCACTGAGGTCCAACAGAACAAGCACAGAGATAAGTCCACTGTCCGAAGCCATAAGAAGATCATTTGTAACCTTCACTAATGCTGTTTCTGTACTATGATGAATTCTAAAACCTGACTGAAACTCTTCAAATAGACCATTCCTCTGCAGGTGATCAGTTAGCTGTTTTACAACTACCCTCTCAAGAATCTTTGAGAGAAAAGGAAGGTTGGAGATTGGCCTATAATTAGCTAAGATAGCTGGGTCAAGTGATGGCTTTTTAAGTAATGGTTTAATTACTGCCACCTTAAAGGCCTGTGGTACATAACCAACTAACAAAGATAGATTGATCATATTTAAGATTGAAGAATTAAATAATGGTAGGACTTCCTTGAGCAGCCTGGCAGGAATGGGGTCTAATAAGCATGTTGATGGTTTGGATGAAGTAACTAATGAAAATAACTCAGACAGAACAATCGGAGAGAAAGAGTCTAACCAAATACCGGCATCACTGAAAGCAGCCAAAGATAACGATACATCTTTGGGATGGTTATGAGTAATTTTTTCTCTAATAGTCAAAATTTTGTTAGCAAAGAAAGTCATGAAGTCATTACTAGTTAAAGTTAATGGAATACTCAGCTCAATAGAGCTCTGACTCTTTGTCAGCCTGGCTACAGTGCTGAAAAGAAACCTGGGGTTGTTCTTATTTTCTTCAATTAGTGATGAGTAGAAAGATGTCCTAGCTTCACGAAGGGCTTTCTTATAGAGCAACAAACTCTTTTTCCAGGCTAAGTGAAGATCTTCTAAATTAGTGAGACGCCATTTCCTCTCCAACTTACGGGTTATCTGCTTTAAGCTACGAGTTTGTGAGTTATACCACGGAGTCAGACACTTCTGATTTAAAGCTCTCTTTTTCAGAGGAGCTACAGCATCCAAAGTTGTCTTCAATGAGGATGTAAAACTATTGACAAGATACTCTAACTCCCTTACAGAGTTTAGGTAGCTACTCTGCTCTGTGTTGGTATATGACATTAGAGAACATAAAGAAGGAATCATATCCTTAAACCTAGTTACAGCGCTTTCTGAAAGACTTCTAGTGTAATGAAACTTATTCCCCACTGCAGGGTAGTCCATCAGGGTAAATGTAAATGTTATTAAAAAATGATCAGACAAAAGGGAGTTTTCAGGGAATACTGTTAAGTCTTCTATTTCCATACCATAAGTCAGAACAAGATCTAAAATATGATTAAAGTGGTGGGTGGACTCATTTACTTTTTGAGCAAAGCCGATAGAGTCTAATAATAGATTAAATGCAGTGTTGAGGCTGTCATTCTCAGCATCTGTGTGGATGTTAAAGTCGCCCACTATAATTATCTTATCTGAGCTAAGCACTAAGTCAGACAAAAGGTCTGAAAATTCACAGAGAAACTCACAGTAACGACCAGGTGGACGATAGATAATAACAAATAAAACTGGTTTTTGGGACTTCCAATTTGGATGGACAAGACTAAGATACAAGCTTTCAAATGAATTAAAGCTCTGTCTAGGTTTTTGATTAATTAATAAGCTGGAATGGAAGATTGCTGCTAATCCTCCGCCCCGGCCCGTGCTACGAGCATTCTGACAGTTAGTGTGACTCGGGGGTGTTGACTCATTTAAACTAACATATTCATCCTGCTGTAACCAAGTTTCTGTTAGGCAGAATAAATCAATACGTTGATCAATTATTATATCATTTACCAACAGGGACTTAGAAGAAAGAGACCTAATGTTTAATAGACCACATTTAACTGTTTTAGTCTGTGGTGCAATTGAAGGTGCTATATTATTTTTTCTTTTTGAATTTTTATGCTTAAATAGATTTTTGCTAGTTATTGGTGGTCTGGGAGCAGGCACCGTCTCTATGGGGATGGGGCAACGAGGGGATGGCAGGGGGAGAGAAGCTGCAGAGAGGTGTATAAGACCACAGCTCTGCCTCCTGGTCCCAACGCTAGACAGTCACAGTTTGGAGGATCCCAAAAAATTGGCCAGATTTCTAGAAATGAGAGCTGCTCCCTCTAAAGTGGGATGGATGCCGTCTCTCCTAACAAGACCAGGTTTTCCCCAGAAGCTTTGCCAATTATCAATGAAGCCCACCTCATTTTTTGGACACCACTCAGACAGCCAGCAATTCAAGGAGAACATGCGGCTAAACATGTCACTCCCGGTCTGATTGGGGAGGGGCCCAGAGAAAACAACAGAGTCCGACATTGTTTTTGCAAAGTTACACACCGATTCAATGTTAATTTTAGTGACCTCCGATTGGCGTAACCGAGTGTCATTACTGCCGACGTGAATTACAATTTTACCAAATTTACGCTTAGCCTTAGCCAGCAATTTCAAATGTCCTTCGATGTCGCCTGCTCTGGCCCCCGGAAGACAATTGACAATGGTTGCTGGTGTCGCTAACTTCACATTTCTCAAAACAGAGTCGCCAATAACCAGAGTTTGATCCTCGGCGAGTGTATCGTCGAGTGGGGAAAAACGGTTAGAGATGTGAACGGGTTGACGGTGTACACGGGGCTTCTGTTTAGGGCTACGCTTCCTCCTCACAGTCACCCAGTCAGCCTGCCTTCCCGACTGCACGGGGTCTGCCAGGGGGGAACTAACGGCGGCTAAGCTACCTTGGTCCGCACCGACTACAGGGGCCTGGTTAGCTGTAGAATTTTCCACGGTGCGGAGCCGAGCCTCCAATTCGCCCAGCCTGGCCTCCAAAGCTACGAATAAGCTGCACTTATTACAAGTACCGTTACTGCTAAAAGAGGCCGAGGAATAACTAAACATTTCACACCCAGAGCAGAAAAGTGCAGGGGAGACAGGAGAAGCCGCCATGCTAAAACGGCTAAGAGCTAGTAGCTATGCTAAGCTAGCGGATTCCCAAACAGGGAATCCGACACTAGACAGGCTGTGGAGCAGCACAGGTAACGCACAACAACAGTGCTAAAAAATAAAATAAAAATAAAAATCCACTGGACAGGCTGTGGAGCAGCACAGGCAACGCACGACAACAGTGCTAAAATAAAATAAAAATCCACTAGACAGGCTGTGGAGCAGCACAGGTAACGCACGACAACAGTGCTAAAATAAAATAAAAATCCACTAGACAGGCTGTGGAGCAGCACAGGTAACGCACAACAACAGTGCTAAAATAAAATAAAAATCCACTAGACAGGCTGTGGAGCAGCACAGGTAACGCACGACAACAGTGCTAAAATAAAATAAAAATCCACTAGACAGGCTGTGGAGCAGCACAGGTAACGCACGACAACAGTGCTAAAATAAAATAAAAATCCACTAGACAGGCTGTGGAGCAGCACAGGTAACGCACAACAACAGTGCTAAAAAATAAAATAAAATAAACAAGCCAGTGTGATGGAAATGCAATGCACGTCATGGCGGTGAAGCAATCAATCAATCAATTTTTTTTTATATAGCGCCAAATCACAACAAACAGTTGCCCCAAGGCGCTTTATATTGTAAGGCAAGGCCATACAATAATTATGTAAAACCCCAACGGTCAAAACGACCCCCTGTGAGCAAGCACTTGGCTACAGTGGGAAGGAAAAACTCCCTTTTAACAGGAAGAAACCTCCAGCAGAACCAGGCTCAGGGAGGGGCAGTCTTCTGCTGGGACTGGTTGGGGCTGAGGGAGAGAACCAGGAAAAAGACATGCTGTGGAGGGGAGCAGAGATCGATCACTAATGATTAAATGCAGAGTGGTGCATACAGAGCAAAAAGAGAAAGAAACAGTGCATCATGGGAACCCCCCAGCAGTCTACGTCTATAGCAGCATAACTAAGGGATGGTTCAGGGTCACCTGATCCAGCCCTAACTATAAGCTTTAGCAAAAAGGAAAGTTTTAAGCCTAATCTTAAAAGTAGAGAGGGTGTCTGTCTCCCTGATCTGAATTGGGAGCTGGTTCCACAGGAGAGGAGCCTGAAAGCTGAAGGCTCTGCCTCCCCTTCTACTCTTACAAACCCTAGGAACTACAAGTAAGCCTGCAGTCTGAGAGCGAAGCGCTCTATTAGGGTGATATGGTACTACGAGGTCCCTAAGATAAGATGGGACCTGATTATTCAAAACCTTATAAGTAAGAAGAAGAATTTTAAATTCTATTCTAGAATTAACAGGAAGCCAATGAAGAGAGGCCAATATGGGTGAGATATGCTCTCTCCTTCTAGTCCCCGTCAGTACTCTAGCTGCAGCATTTTGAATTAACTGAAGGCTTTTTTGGGAACTTTTAGGACAACCTGATAATAATGAATTACAATAGTCCAGCCTAGAGGAAATAAATGCATGAATTAGTTTTTCAGCATCACTCTGAGACAAGACCTTTCTGATTTTAGAGATATTGCGTAAATGCAAAAAAGCAGTCCTACATATTTGTTTAATATGCGCTTTGAATGACATATCCTGATCAAAAATGACTCCAAGATTTCTCACAGTATTACTAGAGGTCAGGGTAATGCCATCCAGAGTAAGGATCTGGTTAGACACCATGTTTCTAAGATTTGTGGGGCCAAGTACAATAACTTCAGTTTTATCTGAGTTTAAAAGCAGGAAATTAGAGGTCATCCATGTCTTTATGTCTGTAAGACAATCCTGCAGTTTAGCTAATTGGTGTGTGTCCTCTGGCTTCATGGATAGATAAAGCTGGGTATCATCTGCGTAACAATGAAAATTTAAGCAATACCGTCTAATAATACTGCCTAAGGGAAGCATGTATAAAGTGAATAAAATTGGTCCTAGCACAGAACCTTGTGGAACTCCATAATTAACTTTAGTCTGTGAAGAAGATTCCCCATTTACATGAACAAATTGTAATCTATTAGACAAATATGATTCAAACCACCGCAGCGCAGTGCCTTTAATACCTATGGCATGCTCTAATCTCTGTAATAAAATTTTATGGTCAACAGTATCAAAAGCAGCACTGAGGTCTAACAGAACAAGCACAGAGATGAGTCCACTGTCCGAGGCCATAAGAAGATCATTTGTAACCTTCACTAATGCTGTTTCTGTACTATGATGAATTCTAAAACCTGACTGAAACTCTTCAAATAGACCATTCCTCTGCAGATGATCAGTTAGCTGTTTTACAACTACCCTTTCAAGAATTTTTGAGAGAAAAGGAAGGTTGGAGATTGGCCTATAATTAGCTAAGATAGCTGGGTCAAGTGATGGCTTTTTAAGTAATGGTTTAATTACTGCCACCTTAAAAGCCTGTGGTACATAGCCAACTAACAAAGATAGATTGATCATATTTAAGATCGAAGCATTAAATAATGGTAGGGCTTCCTTGAGCAGCCTGGTAGGAATGGGGTCTAATAAACATGTTGATGGTTTGGATGAAGTAACTAATGAAAATAACTCAGACAGAACAATCGGAGAGAAAGAGTCTAACCAAATACAGGCATCACTGAAAGCAGCCAAAGATAACGATACGTCTTTGGGATGGTTATGAGTAATTTTTTCTCTAATAGTTAAAATTTTGTTAGCAAAGAAAGTCATGAAGTCATTACTAGTTAAAGTTAATGGAATACTCAGCTCAATAGAGCTCTGACTCTTTGTCAGCCTGGCTACAGTGCTGAAAAGAAACCTGGGGTTGTTCTTATTTTCTTCAATTAGTGATGAGTAGAAAGATGTCCTAGCTTTATGGAGGGCTTTTTTATAGAGCAACAGACTCTTTTTCCAGGCTAAGTGAAGATCTTCTAAATTAGTGAGACGCCATTTCCTGTCCAACTTACGGGTTATCTGCTTTAAGCTACGAGTTTGTGAGTTATACCACGGAGTCAGACACTTCTGATTTAAAGCTCTCTTTTTCAGAGGAGCTACAGCATCCAAAGTTGTCTTCAATGAGGATGTAAAACTATTGACGAGATACTCTATCTCACTTACAGAGTTTAGGTAGCTACTCTGCAGTGTGTTGGTATATGGCATTAGAGAACATAAAGAAGGAATCATATCCTTAAACCTAGTTACAGCGCTTTCTGAAAGACTTCTAGTGTAATGAAACTTATTCCCCACTGCTGGGTAGTCCATCAGAGTAAATGTAAATGTTATTAAGAAATGATCAGACAGAAGGGAGTTTTCAGGGAATACTGTTAAGTCTTCTATTTCCATACCATAAGTCAGAACAAGATCTAAGATATGATTAAAGTGGTGGGTGGACTCATTTACTTTTTGAGCAAAGCCAATAGAGTCTAATAATAGATTAAATGCAGTGTTGAGGCTGTCATTCTCAGCATCTGTGTGGATGTTAAAATCGCCCACTATAATTATCTTATCTGAGCTAAGCACTAAGTCAGACAAAAGGTCTGAAAATTCACAGAGAAACTCACAGTAACGACCAGGTGGACGATAGATAATAACAAATAAAACTGGTTTTTGGGACTTCCAATTTGGAGGGAAAAGACTAAGAGACAAGCTTTCAAATGAATTAAAGCTCTGTCTGGGTTTTTGATTAATTAATAAGCTGGAATGGAAGATTGCTGCTAATCCTCCGCCTCGGCCCGTGCTACGAGCATTCTGACAGTTAGTGTGACTCGTGGGTGTTGACTCATTTAAACTAACATATTCATCCTGCTGTAACCAGGTTTCTGTTAGGCAGAATAAATCAATATGTTGATCAATTATTATATCATTTACCAACAGGGACTTAGAAGAGAGAGACCTAATGTTTAATAGACCACATTTAACTGTTTTAGTCTGTGGTGCAGTAGAAGGTGCTATATTATTTTTTCTTTTTGAATTTTTTTGCTTAAATAGATTTTTGCTGGTTATTGGTGGTCTGGGAGCAGGCACCGTCTCTACGGGGATGGGGTAATGAGGGGATGGCAGGGGGAGAGAAGCTGCAGAGAGGTGTGTAAGACTACAACTCTGCTTCCTGGTCCCAACCCTGGATAGTCACGGTTTGGAGGATTTAAGAAAATTGGCCAGATTTCTAGAAATGAGAGCTGCTCCATCCAAAGTGGGATGGATGCCGTCTCTCCTAACAAGACCAGGTTTTCCCCAGAAGCTTTGCCAATTATCTATGAAGCCCACCTCATTTTTTGGACACCACTCAGACAGCCAGCAATTCAAGGAGAACATGCGGCTAAACATGTCACTCCCGGTCTGATTGGGGGGGGGGCCCAGAGAAAACTACAGAGTCCGACATTGTTTTTGCAAAGTTACACACCGATTTCATGTTAATTTTAGTGACCTCCGATTGGCGTAACCGGGTGTGTGCTGTCAGCGTGGTTACTAATCTCCTGTCATGGGTGACATTGACCAAAACATCACCAGTGCCCTCATTGTGCCACTTTTGACAAAGATATGGAAGGGAAGAATTACTAGGTAATAAATGGAGGTGTTTGTGTTATCATAAGTCATTATAACCTTTGACAGAAACGTCTTACACATACAGAAATTGTTTCATCTGCGCTGCACCAAAGCAATGAAATATGTTTCCACAGATTACATAAAGGTTCAGGGAATCATCCACTTTTGGACCCTCTGGCAAAACTAAAGAACTAAAGGAGAGCTAATCCTTCACTCAAACAGGCTCACTGCACGTACAGTGCATCTGGAAAGCATTCACTTTTTCCACATTTTATGTTACAGCCTTATTCCAAAATGGATGGAATACATTTGTTTCTCTCAAAATTCTACTCACAACACCCCATAATGACAAATGAAAAAAGTTCTTTTTTAAATTTTTTTTTATAAATTTATTAAAATAACAAACTCAGAAATCGCACGTACATAAGTATTCACGCCCTTTGCTCCTTTGGCAGCAATTCCAGCCTCAAGTCTTCTTGAATCTGATGCCACAAGATTGGTGCACCTATCTTTGGGCAGTCTGGTCCATTCCTCTTTGCAGCACCTCTCAAGCTCCATCAGGTTGGATGTGGAGCATCGGTGCACAGACATTTTCAGATCTCTCCAGAGATGTTCAGTCTGATTCAGGTCTGGGCTCTGGCTGGACCACTCAAGGACATTCACAGAGTTGTCCTGAAGACACTCCTTTGATATCTTGGCTGTGTGTTTAGGGTCATTGTCCTGCTGAAAGATGAACCGTCACCCCAGTCTGAGGTCAAGAACGCTCTGGAGCAGGTTTTTATCCAGGATGTCTCTGTATATTGCTAAATTCATCTTTCCCTCAATCCTGACTAGTCTCCCAGTTCCTGCTGCTGAAAAACATCCCCACAGCATGATGCTGCCACCACCATGCTTCACTGTAGATTAGATTAGACAGAACTTTGTTAATCCCTTGGGAAGACTCCCTCAGGGAAATTGAGGTTCCAACAGCATTGTATAGCAGCACAAAGGATAAGAAGCACACAGAGTATCAAAAGTGAAAGTAAAAAACAATTAGCAAATATAAATATAAATACTACTGCTGCTCTCTTTCCCATCCTCTGTCTTCCTGTTCCTCCTCCTCCCCCTGAGTGAGGAGTTGTACAGGCTGATGGCCTGAGGGACAAAGGAGTTTTTCAGTCTGTTGGTCCTGCACTTGGGAAGCAGCAGTCTGTGGCTGAAGAGGCTCCTCTGGTTGCTGATGACGGTGTGCAGAGGCTGACTGGCATTGTCCATAATGTCCAGCAGTTTGTCTGGTGTTCTCTCCTCTGCCACTGTCCCCAGAGAGTCCAGCTTCAGGCCAACCACAGAGCCAGCTCGCACGATTAGCTTGTCCAGCCTGGATGTGTCCTTTTTGGATGTGCTGCCACCCCAGCAGCACATCCATTTTTTCTTAAAGAAAAATTAACAGGTCTGTGTGAGCCAGAATTCTTGCTGGTTGGCAGGGGTTCAAATACTTATTTGCAGCAGTAACATACAAATAAATTATTAAAAAATCATACATTGTGATTTCCGGATTTTTTTAGATTATGTCTCTCACAGTGGACATGCACCTAAGATGAAAATTTCAGACCCTCCATGATTTCTAAGTGGGAGAACTTGCAAAACCGCAGGGTGTTCAAATACTTATTTTCCTCACTGTATGTATATATATATATATATATATATATATATGTATGTATATATATATATATATATATATGTATGTATATATATATATATATATATATATATATATATATATATATATATATATATATATATATATATATATATATATGTGTGTGTGTGTGTGTGTGTGTATGTACATATATATGTATATGTAAAGTTTTAACAAATTTGCAAAAATCTTAAAAAACATTTTTTTCACATTGTCATTATGGGGTATTGTGTGTCGAATTTTGAGGAAACAAATGAATTTCATCCATTTTGAAATAAGACTCTAACATAAAATGTGTAAAAAGTGAAGAGCTGTGAATACTTTCCGGATGCACTGTACGCGTGAGGAATCAGTTGCTGCATTTGGAAAGAGATGGCGCCTTGTTCAAGTTTGTTATTGTAATGCAGCAGAGTGTTGCAGTCATATAATCC
This sequence comes from Thalassophryne amazonica, assembly GCF_902500255.1. Classification (NCBI taxonomy): domain Eukaryota; kingdom Metazoa; phylum Chordata; class Actinopteri; order Batrachoidiformes; family Batrachoididae; genus Thalassophryne; species Thalassophryne amazonica. The sequence continues at coordinate 128,098,961 of NC_047108.1, forward strand.
ATTTGAAAACAGAGCATGAAGCAGCCTGAGATATTCAGTAAATCCTACAACTGATTATCTTATGAATAGCTTTACTAATATGACAGAATGATTCCAAGGTTTCACAGTGACTGTAATTTGGAGACAATGCCATTAAGTGTCATTATTAATTAATTTATTATATTTATTCCTGCTATGTAGAAATATCTTCATTATTTGTAAAAATAATTTTTGCACACATGGTTGTTGTCACTATTTGTTTACCAGATGTTTCTTGAATCTTGGTACTAGAAGTCATACAACAAGCCCCAACTTCATGATAAATTCAAGACAGACAAACAGACTTGGGACATAACGTTGGACTTGTAGTGCAAAAATGTGAGAGGGCATTGATGTAGGGTTTGTGCTGTCACAGCAACACACCACTGACTCCACCTTGGAACCTGGATGGCAACCACCCAGGCAAACAACCAGTCCATCCCCACCTCTTGAAAGTTACCATCTACCTGCTGCAACGTTCCATTGTCCTCCTCCAGTTGCTGGGGTCCTCAACATTGAGGCACCTGCATGTTGGATCAGGCTCAGAAAGAGTGCCACAAGGCCACAATATCATCGCTGATCTTTCCTCACAATGCAAGTGAGTTTCCCTAAGTCACCATTCCACCTATACCCAATATATACGTGTTGCAAAATAATTGATAAAAACTTGTAATTTTAGTCTAAATTAAAGCTCCAATGCTTTAAACAGCTCTGACTGGGGACTCCATTGTTCTCCTGGGGGATTTCAATGCCCACGTAGGTGGCGACAGTGAGACCTAGAGGTGGTGATAGGGAGGCACGGCCTCTCCGATCTGAACCCGAGTGGTGTTCAGTTGTTCGACTTCTGTGCTAGTCACAGTTTGTCCATCACGAACACCATGTTCAAGCACAAGCGTGTCCATAAGTGCACGTGGCACCAGGACACCATGAGCCGGAGGTCAATGATCGACTTTGCAGTTGTATCATCTGACCTTCGGCCACGTGTCTCGGACACTCGGGTGAAGAGAGGGGCTGAGCTGTTGACCGATCACCATCTGGTGCTGAGTTGGATCCGCTGGGAGGGGAGTCAGTCCTGGCAGGACAAACGTATCATGAGGGTCTGCTGGGAACGACTGGTGGAACCCTGTGTCAGTGAGGTCTTCAACTCCCACCCCCGGCAGAGCTTCTCCCAGATCCCGGGGGAGGTTGGAGACATGGAGTCTGAGTGGACCATGTTCTCCACCTCCATTGTCGATGCGGCCGCTCGTAGCTGTGGTCACAAGGTCTCTGGTGCCTGTCGTGGTGGCAATCCCCGAACTCGGTGGTGGACGCCAGAAGTAAGGGATGCCGTCAAGCTAAAGAAGGAGTCCCACTTGTCTTTGTTGGTAAGTGGGACCCCGGAGGCAGTTGACAGGTACCGGCAGGCCGAGCGTGCTGCAGCCCATGCGGTCACAGAGGCAAAAACCCGATTCTGGGAGGAGTTCGGGGAGGCCATAGAGGAGGATTATCGGTCGGCCTCGAAGAAATTCTGGCAAACCCTCCGACGCCTCAGGAGGCAGAAGCAGCTCTCCACTGGCACTGTCTACTGTGCGGGTGGGGAGCTGTTGACCCTGATTGGGGATGTTGTCGGGCGGTGGAAGGAATGCTTTGAGGATCTCTTCAATCCCATTGTCACGTCTTCCGAAGAGGAAGCAGAGACTGGGGACTCAGAGGCGGACTCATCCATCACCCAGGCCGAAGTCACTGAGGTGGTCAGAAAGCTGCTCTGTGGCAAGGCTCCTGGGGTGGATGAAATCCGTCCTGAGTACCTTGTCTCTGGATGTTGTGTGACTGTCTTGGTTGACACGCCTCTGCAACATCGCGTGGCGGTCAGGGATAGTGCCTCTGGACTGGCAGACCGGGGTGGTGGTCCCTCTGTTTAAGAAGGCGGACCGGACGGTGTGTTTCAATTATAGGGGGATCACACTCCTCAGCCTCCCCGGTAAGGTCTATTCCAGAGTACTGGAGATGAGAATTCGACCTATAGTCGAACCTCTGAGTCAGGAGGAACAGTGTGGTTTTCATCCTGGTCGCGGCACACTGGACCAGCTCAGCGATTCATGGGAGTTCACCCAACCGGTCCACATGTGCTTTGTGGGTCTGGAGAAGGCGTTCGACCATGTCCCTTGGGGCACCCTGTGGGGGGGTGCTCCGGGAGTACGGGGTCCGGGGTCCTTTGCTAAGGGCTATCCTGTCCCTGTACAATTGCAGCAGGAGCTTGGTTCGCATTGCCGGTAGTAAGTCAAACCTGTTTCCAGTGCACGTTGGCCTCCGCCAGGGCTGCCCTTTGTCACCGGTTCTGCTCATTACCTTTATGGACAGAATTTCTAGGTGCAGCCAGGGTGTAGAAGTGGTCCGATTTGGGAACCACAGAATCTCATCTCTGCTGTTTGCGGACGATGTGGTTCTGTTGGCTTCGTCAAATCAGGACCTTCAGCGTGCACTGGCGTGGTTTGCAGCTGAGTGTGAAGCGTCTGGGATGAAGATCAGCACCTCCAAATCTGAGGCCATGGTTCTTGACCGGAAAAAGGTGCCTTGCCCTCTTCAGGTCAGTGGGGTGTCCTTGCCTCAGGTGGAGGAGTTTAAGTATCTCGGGGTCTTGTTCATGAGTGCGGGGCAGATGGAGCGTGAGATCGATAGACGGATCGGTGCAGTGTCTGCAGTGATGTGGTCGCTGTATCGGACCGTCGTGGTGAAGAGAGAGTTGAGCAGAGGGGCAAAGCTCTTGATTTACCGATCGATCTACGTTCTGGCCCTCACCTATGGTCATGTGATTTGGCTCATGACCAAAAGAACAAGATCACGAGTACAAGCGGCTGAGATGGGTTTCCTCCGCAGGGTGGCTGGGTGCTCCCTTAGAGATAGGGTGAGGAGCTCGGTCACTCGGGAGGAGCTCGGAGCCAAGCTGCTGCTCCTCCACATCTAAAGGAGCCAGCTGAGGTGGCTCGGGCATCTTTTTCGGATGCCCCCTGGACGCCTCGCTGGAGAGGTGTTCCGGGCAACGTCCCATCGGGAGAAGGCCCTGGGGGAGACCCAGGACACGCTGGAGGGACTACATCTCTCAGCTGGCTTGGGAACACCTTGGGGTTCCCCCGGAGGAGCTGGGGGAGGTGTGTGTGGATCGGGAGGTCTGGGCGGCTTTGCTTGAGCTGCTTCCCTCGCGACCCGACTCCGGATAAAGTGGAAGAAAATGGATGGATGGATGGATGCTCTAAACAGCTAAATGCCTTGTTCCATTTCTTGAACAGATTTAAGCATTTTTATTTGGCAGAGTACTTTGAAACAGTTTTTCATTGCTGAGAGTTTCTACTGGTTGAACCCCTTTTCAAGGGTACTCACTACCTGAATTCACTGTGCGCCAATCTCACGCTAAAAAGACCCATCACAATGAACAACAGGTTCTTCAAATGAACCTGCTGCCTCCGTCTTATACTGCATGAGGTTAATGCACATGAGCAGAAGGTATTCAGCCAAAACTGAAGAGAAAAGCTGGAGTGTTGGAGAGGTGTCATGGAGTCACAGTGGAGCAGGTCAATCTGTGAGGCAAAGTGGAACCTTTCTCATTACACAGACTACTCTGAGGAACATCCAAACTCTGCCTGATCGGACACTGATTTAATCCTTTGTAATTTAGCAAAGAACTACCCTATTAGATCAGCCTTATTTATTGATTTATTTTTGCTATAAATATCAAAATAAACCTAATTTTCTTGAATGTGTGTATAACTTTAACATTTAGCTGTCGGGTTGGGCAATTTCTCTCATGTTTTCCTTGTTTCTTATGTATCCAAATTAAGCAGTAACTTTCATCCTGACCAGGTCACGCAGGGTCTCGCCATTTATGGATTAGCTGGTACATGGGGAGGGTAAGCACTGCCAACACGATCTGGTCTGCTTGACGTTTCTTCCTCTAATTATCAGAGGGAGTTTTTCCTTACCACTGTCACCTTGATTTTACTGCCAGAGAAGAGTCAAATAAACCCAAAAAATACTACTTAAGTCACTGAAATAAAAAAAAGTGTAGACAATTTAAAAAAAGACTTGGTTAAATATCCAAATAGTTCTTTAATAGTTTAATCATTGCAGCTCTACTCATGAGCCCTAATGCGCTGTTAGCTTGGCATCAGAATTTTGGCTCTCTGATGGGAATGTTTACACAGAGACTGCTACCTGCTGCTTTGGACTTGAATTAACAGTCTTTTTCAAGACTTTTTTACTTTATTTTTTTTTTTTTTACTTTTTTACTGTGCTCCAACGCCTAAGGAAGACCTCTAACGGTCGAAACATCGCGACGGAGCACTTTTATCAGCTAACTTTCATCAGCGTTGGCAAGCTAACTAGCTTGCTAACGCTTTCGTTTTTATTTTTTTTATTTTATTTTTTTTTTTTCTCTTTTAGCACTGTTGTCGTGCGTTATCTGTGCTGCTCCACAGCGTGTTTAGTTGATTTTTATTTTATTTTAGCACCGTTGTCGTGCGTTCGCTGTTGTCGTGCGTTGCCTGTGCTGCTTCATGGCCTGTTTGGTGCCTTGATTGGGGCACTCCTTCTGCTGAATCACCTTTAAATTATTTACACATTATTCACTTTGCGTGTTTTTAGGAATCCGCTAGGTTGCGTAGCGACTAGCTCTTAGCCGATTTAGCATGGCGGCTTCTCCTGTCTCTCCCGTACTTTTCTGCTCTGGGTGTGAAATGTTTAGTTATTCCTCGGCCTCCTTTAGCAGTAACGGTACTTGTAATAAGTGTAGCTTATTCGTAGCTTTGGAGGCCAGGCTGGGCGAATTGGAGACTCGGCTCCGCACCGTGGAAAATTCTACAGCTAGCCAGGCCCCTATAGTCGGTGCGGACCAAGGTAGCTTAGCCTCCGTTAGTTCCCCCCTGGCAGATCCCGGGCAGTCGGGAAAGCAGGCTGACTGGGTGACTGTGAGGAGGAAGCGTAGTCCTAAACAGAAGCCCCGTGTACACCGTCAACCCGTTCACATCTCTAACCGTTTTTCCCCACTCGACGATACACTCGCCGAGGATCAAACTCTGGTTATTGGCGACTCTGTTTTGAGAAATGTGAAGTTAGCGACACCAGCAACCATTGTCAATTGTCTTCCGGGGGCCAGAGCAGGCGACATTGAAGGAAATTTGAAACTGCTGGTTAAGGCTAAGCGTAAATTTGGTAAGATTGTAATTCATGTCGGCAGTAATGACACTCGGTTACGCCAATCGGAGGTCACTAAAATTAACATTAAATCGGTGTGTAACTTTGCAAAAACAATGTCGGACTCTGTAGTTTTCTCTGGGCCCCTCCCCAATCAGACCGGGAGTGACATGTTTAGCCGCATGTTCTCCTTGAATTGCTGGCTGTCTGAGTGGTGTCCAAAAAATGAGGTGGGCTTCATTGATAATTGGCAAAGCTTCTGGGGAAAACCTGGTCTTGTTAGGAGAGACGGCATCCATCCCACTTTAGAGGGAGCAGCTCTCATTTCTAGAAATCTGGCCAATTTTCTTGGATCCTCCAAACTGTGACTGTCCAGCGTTGGGACCAGGAGGCAGAGCTGTGGTCTTATACACCTCGGAGACGGTGCCTGCTCCCAGACCACCAATAACCAGCAAAAATCTATTTAAGCATAAAAATTCAAAAAGAAAAAATAATATAGCACCTTCAACTGCACCACAGACTAAAACAGTTAAATGTGGTCTATTAAACATTAGGTCTCTCTCTTGTAAGTCCCTGTTGGTAAATGATATAATAATTGATCAACGTATTGATTTATTCTGCCTAACAGAAACCTGGTTACAGCAGGATGAATATGTTAGTTTAAATGAGTCAACACCCCCGAGTCACACTAACTGTCAGAATGCTCGTAGCACGGGCCGGGGCGGAGGATTAGCAGCAATCTTCCATTCCAGCTTATTAATTAATCAAAAACCCAGACAGAGCTTTAATTCATTTGAAAGCTTGTCTCTTAGTCTTGTCCATCCAAATTGGAAGTCCCAAAAACCAGTTTTATTTGTTATTATCTATCGTCCACCTGGTCGTTACTGTGAGTTTCTCTGTGAATTTTCAGACCTTTTGTCTGACTTAGTGCTTAGCTCAGATAAGATAATTATAGTGGGCGATTTTAACATCCACACAGATGCTGCGAATGACAGCCTCAACACTGCATTTAATCTATTATTAGACTCTATCGGCTTTGCTCAAAAAGTAAATGAGTCCACCTCGTAGTACCATATCACACCAATAGAGCGCTTCGCTCTCAGACTGCAGGCTTACTTGTAGTTGCTAGGGTTTGTAAGAGTAGAATGGGAGGCAGAGCCTTCAGCTTTCAGGCTCCTCTCCTGTGGAACCAGCTCCCAATTCAGATCAGGGAGACAGACACCCTCTCTACTTTTAAGATTAGGCCTAAAACTTTCCTTTTCGCTAAGGCTTATAGTTAGGGCTGGATCAGGTGACCCTGGACCATCCCTTGGTTATGCTGCTTTAGACGTAGATTGTGGGGGGTTCCCATGATGCACTGTTTCTTTCTCTTTTTGCTCCGTATGCATCACTCTGCATTTAATCATTAGTGATCGATCTCTGCTCCCCTCCACAGCATGTCTTTTTCCTGGTTCTCTCCCTCAGCCCCAACCAGTCTCAGCAGAAGACTGCCCCTCCCTGAGCCTGGTTCTGCTGGAGGTTTCTTCCTGTTAAAAGGGAGTTTTTCCTTCCCACTGTTGCCAAGTGCTTGCTCATAGGGGGTCGTTTTGACCGTTGGGGTTTTTCATAATTATTGTATGGCCTTGCCTTACAATATGGAGCGCCTTGGGGCAACTGTTTGTTGTGATTTGGCGCTATATAAGAAAAAAGTTGATTGATTGATTGATTGACCTGTGTGTTTGTTCTAGGGGTTAGTAAGGTTAGACCTTACTCATGTGAAGCACCTTGAGGCAGCTTTCTTGTGATTTGGCGCTATATAAATGAAATAAATTGAAATTAGTACACCATTTACAAATGAATGTGTTAGTACGAGGAGCTCTTGCTTTGTATTTAAGAGAATGTCAGAGTCATTTTGCAGTCAATATACTCACCATTTTCGTAGACTCATAGTGAGGAGAGCGTCGGGCCCCAGCTGAGACAGATGCCTAGAGCAGCAATTTATTGCCTTCAAATCGGCTCTTCTGGGTCTCTTCAGTTGACCTATGGGTGCCGTCATGCAGGGTTTGTCCGGTATCTAGAATATGGTTTTAACGGAAACTCCAGAACATAAACACAGCACTCTGACCAGTGAGGGGACAGTGTAGTTGCATGTGACTTTTGCTCACAGGGTTTGTTGGACTGAGAATCATTGCTGTGTGAAAGTAAACCCAATGGTGGGATAAGTACAACACTGTATCAATTTAATGCCTGGATAGGACCAAACAAACAAAATATGAGTTTGATTTTATCTTTTCCTACTTTTCTAGTGAAGATCTACTAGTCCATGGGTTTCTGGTACCACGTAAGGTGACGAAAGGACACTTAGAATCCAGCCTCAGTGTATCATGGCCTACACAAAAATGTATGATAACCATCCCAGGGTGGTGGCTGTCACCAGCGAGGGGTCAATGAAGAATTACACAGAGATCAAAATGTAAAAATGCTCCAATCATGTTAAAAACTATACCACATTATTTTTCTGATCATAACAATTCCAAAAAGGTATAGTTTGGACTATCTATGATGGAATGTTCTGGAGTTATGGGGTAAAAACAGCAACAATGGTGACAAAAGTCAGTTTCAGTTTGTACATACAGGGGTCAAAAGTTAAAGTCGCTCCAGTTTCAGTAAAAAAATGATGCAGATTATTGTTTGGGTTGTAGGGTTCTAAAAAGGAATAGTTTGCAGCATCTGTCATGTTTAGTTATCATGTCACAGGGTAACATATGTCACATGTCATTGAACCCAATAGATGTTGTCCTTGTTTGACCTTTACTTTGCGGACCAAACATTCAACACAGTCAAAACTACTTCATTTATTAGTCCTTTTATTTCAACCAAAAAATTGCATTTTTTTTAACTGAAATTGGAGCAACTTTAACGTTTGACCCCTGAATGTACAAACTGAAACTGACCTTTTGTTGTGAAAAGTGTAATGACACGGACCCACAACAGGGGGCGTGAATGAACGGTCAATGGAAATAAGAAGTAACACTTTAATGTTGTGAAAAGTGCACAACGGATACAGATACAATGCAATACTAAAGTCAATTATAAAGTTGGTGTCGTGTGGGCAGGCTCGAGGATAGGAGATGCCTGTCCAGAGAAGAGTCGGGACCCACACGATTTCCACCGCCAATGGATCTGGAACACTCCAGAGCGGCCAAGTCCCGAGTCACCAGGTGGCCACCGTCTCCAGCTGTCAGATCGGGTACTGCTGGCAGGGAACAGAAACAGTCAAGAGTGGGTGTGTGTGCACACACCCAGTAAACAGTCAGCTGAGTATTCCTGATACAGGGAGAAAACACCACCTCCTAATCCTACTACTTCCTCTGGTTATCTGTGCACTACACTCCACTACACAAGTATAAAAGTGAAGAGTGGAGAATGCCACCTCTTACCACTCCCTTCGACTCGGCAGACCGTGGAGAAGCTGCAAACTCAGAAGGCAAATTAACTACTAATACAGACGTGAAGGACGTCACAACTGAATAGTACGGCTGAGTGTCTACCTGAATGATTCAGACGATTTCTTGGCAGAGGTGTGGTGTCTTCTCCAGGCTTTTATGGGTGGCATGATGAGTTGATGGATGACAGCTGTCAGAGTCCCTGGTGCTCCTGGCGGCGACTGCGCCCTCTGGTGCCTGAAGCCTGACTACAGGCAGGGCACCCTCTGGTGTTGGGCCAGCAGTACCTCCTCTTCGGGCGGCCCACACAACACCTTTGTCACCATTTTTGCTGTTTTTACCCTATAACTCCAGAACAGTCAGTTACAGATTGTCCAAACTATACCTTAAATATTGTGATATAGTTTTCAACAAGACTGGAGCATTTTTAAATGCTTCAGCTACCACCCTGGGATGGTTATCATACATTTTTGTGTAGGCCATGATACACTGAGGATGGATTCTAAATGTCGTTTCGTCACCTTACGTGGTACTGATTAGGTCAACATTCTGCTTGCTAATTTAGAAACACCTGTTGATCTGCAAATTGAAAATAGATTCTTCAAAATAAAGGCACGCTAAGAGGTCCACATGACCCCTACTTTCCCTGTACCACGTCAATCCATGTTTTAAACCTTCCTGTCCTCTTATGCACTCTTCCAGGTCGGCCTCGGTTATGTGGGACATATAGGACCCCTCCCTCAACGGGCGCCTCCTGGCGCCCGACCAGGCTTGTCGGGATGTTGTTGGTAGAAATCGGCCAGGAGGGCCGAGTCCAGAATGAAGCTCCGCTTCACCCAGGAGCGTTCCTGGGGTCCGTACCCCTCCCAGTCCACCAGATATTAGAATTCCCGGCCCCGTCGACGAACGTCCAGAAGCCTGCGGACGGTCCACCCAGGCTCTCCATCGATGATCCGGGCAGGAGGCGGCGCTGGTCCGGGAGTGCAGAGGTTGGAGGAGTGACATGGTTTTATCCGGGGCACGTGAAAAACTGGATGTATCCACAGTGAAGCTGGCAGCCTCAGCTTTGGTGATTGGAAAAGGTCTGATATATCTGTCCTTCAGTTTTTGGAAGTCCACCTGCAGAGGGATGTCCTTGGTTGACAGCCAAACCTCCTGCCCAGGCTGGTATGCAGGGGCCGGGGTACGCCGGCGGTCTGCATGGTCCTTAGCCCTCGTCCGGGCTTTCGGAAGGGCAGAGTGTACAGTGCGCCACACCCGACGGCACCTTTTGAGGTGGGCCTGGACCGAGGGGACCTCGACCTCTCCCCCTACGGCTGGAAACAATGGAGGCTGGTACCCAAACATGCCTCAAAGGAGGAGAGGCCGGTGGCAGATGAGACTTGACTGTTGTGGGCGTATTCGATCCAGGCCAGATGTTGACTCCAGGCCGTCGGGTGTGCAGAGGTGACACACCGCAGGGCCTGCTCCAGGTCTTGGTTCGCCCGCTCTGCCTGTCCATTGGTCTGAGGGTGGTACCCTGACGAGAGGCTCACGGTGGCCCCCAGTTCCCTACAGAAACTCCTCCAGACTTGCGAGGAGAACTGGGGACCACGATCCGAGACTACGTTCGTGGGGATACCATGCAGACGCACGACATGGTGGACCAGGAGCTCTGCAGTCTCCTGTGCCGTCGGAAGCTTCGGGAGGGCCATGAAGTGGGCCGCCTTGGAGAACCGGTCCACTATCGTCAGGATGGTCGTCATACCCTGGGACGCAGGGAGACCCGTGACAAAGTCCAGGCCTATGTGTTACCAGGGGCGACGAGGCACCGGCAGCAGCTGGAGCAGTCCTTGGGCCTTCTTATGTTCTGCCTTGCCCCTGGCACAGGTGGTGCAGGCCTGGACGTACTCCCGGATGTCGGTTTCCATCCACGCCCACCAGAAACGCTGCCGGACCACTGCCACGGTTCTTCGCAACCCTGGGTGACAGGAGAGCTTAGAACCATGACAAAAGTCCAAGACCGGAGCCCTGGCTTCTGGTGGGATGTACATCCGGTTTTCAGGTCCATTTCCAGGGTCCGGGTGTCGAGTCAGGGCCTCCCGGACGGTCTTCTCCACGTCCCAGGTGAGGGTTGCGACGACAGTGGACTCGGGGATGATGGTGTCTGGTGGATCCGACAGCTCTGGCTTGACTTCCTCTTCATGCACCCGGGACAGTGCATCCGACCGTTGGTTTTTGGTCCCGGGGCGATACGTGATCCGGAAGTCAAACCGACCAAAGAACAGTGACCAACGGGCTTGCCTGGGGTTCAGACGCTTGGCGGTCCGGATGTATTCCAGGTTCCGATGGTCCGTAAAAACCGTGAAGGGAACCGTGGCTCCCTCCAGAAGGTGTCTCCACTCCTCAAGAGCCTCTTTCACTGCCAGAAGTTCCCGATTGCCGACATCATAGTTCCTTTCAGCCGGGGTCAACCTGCGGGAATAGTAGGCACAAGGATGGAGTACCTTATCGGACTCCCCACTCTGGGACAGCACTGCTCCTATCCCTGAGTCAGAGGCATCCACTTCGACAATAAACTGGCGATCAGGGTCAGGCTGCACCAGAACTGGTGCAGTCGAGAACTGACGTTTCAACTCCTTAAACGCGGCTTTGCACCGATCCAACCAAGTGAAGGGGACTTTAGTGGAGGTCAGGGCTGTCAGGGGGCTAACAACCTGACTGTAGCCCTTAATGAACCTCTGATAGAAATTCGCAAAACCGAGGAACTGTTGCAGCTTCCTACGGCTTGTTGGTTGGGGCCAATCTCTCACCACCGCAACCTTGGCTGGATCAGGGGCGACGGAGTTGGAGGAGATTATGAACCCCAGAAAGGACAAAGAAGCGCGGTGGAACTCACACTTCTCGCCCTTCACAAACAGCCGGTTCCCCAACAACCGCTGCAGGACCTGATGTACATGCTTAACATGGGTCTCAGGATCCGGGGAGAAGATGAGAATATCGTCCAGATATATGAAGACGAACCGATGCAGGAAGTCCCGCAGGACGTCATTAACAAGGCTTGGAACGTCGCGGGCGCATTGGTGAGACCGAACGGCATGACCAGGTACTCAAAATGACCTAAGGCGGTGTTAAATGCCGTCTTCCACTCGTCTCCCTTCCGGATCTGAACCAGGTGATACGCATTTCTAAGATCCAACTTTGTGAAAATTTGGGCTCCATGCAGGGGCGTGAACACTGAATCCAGCAGAGGTAACGGGTATCGGTTGCGAACCGTGATCTCGTTCAGCCCTCTGTAATCAATGCAATCAATGCATGGACAGAGTCCGCCATCCTTCTTACCCACAAAAAAGAAACCAGCCCCCATCGGGGATGTGGAATTCCAGATCAACCCCGCAGCTAAAGAGTCCTAGATGTAGGTCTCCATTGATTCGCGTTCCGGACGTGAGAGGTTGTACAACATGCTGGACGGGTACTCAGCGCCTGGTACCAAATCTATGGCACAATCGTATGGGCGGTGCGGGGGCAGCATGAGTGCCAGATCCTTGCTGAAGACGTCAGCAAGATCATGGTACTCGGCTGGCACCGCCGCGAGATTGGGGGGGACTTGGACCTCCTCCTTAGTTAGTACACCGGGTGGAACCGAGGATCCTAAACATTCCCGGTGGCATGTTTCGCTCCACTGCATTACAACCCCAGATGGCCAATCAATCCAGGGATTGTGTTTTACCATCCAGGGATAACCCAAAATCACCTGGGAGGTAGAAGGTGTTACACAAAACACAATCTCCTCCCTGTGATTCCCAGAGACGACCAATGTCAATGGCTGTGTCTGGTGTGTGATTAATGGGAGAAGGGTGCCATCTAGTGCCCGAACCGACAAAGGTGACGGTAAGGCCACTAGAGGGAGCCCTACCTCCCTAGCCCATCTGCTGTCCAGCAGATTCCCCTCCGACCCCGTGTCCACCAGTGCTGGGGTGTGAAGGGTGAGATCCCCACTCAGGATCATAACTGGGATTCGTGCGGATTTGCAAGATTTCCCCTTGTGAGTGTTATGGCCCACCCTTAGCCCAGTCTCTAATTGCGGGCGTGGTAGTTTGACCGTTTGGGGCAATTCCTCTGTATATGCTCACTCGAGCCGCAGAAAAAACACTCCCCGCGGGCCAGCCTCTGTTGTCTGTTTTCTGATTTTACTTTAGCCCTGCTCGTGTCCATAGCTTCGTCAGCAGGGGGAGCTGTTGCCTCACGGAGTGCTCTGGCAGTGGAGCGGGGGGATGACGACATCCGTTCGGACCCGGAAGGAAGAGGGACGGCTCGTGCCCGGCCACGCCCCTCGCCTCGCTCCCGGCAATGTTCTCTAGTTGGTTGTCTAGCGTATAACTAGATCGACAAGCCCATTGAAATCCCGCGGCTCGTCCTTCACCAGCAAATGCTCCTTCAGGATCGGAGACAGTCTATTTACGAAGGCGGCGCGGAGCGCAACGTTATTCCAGCCTGACCTTTCTGCCGTGATGCGGAAGTCGACCGCATATTCGGCTGCACTCCGACGCCCCTGTCTCATCGACAGCAGCACATTCGAAGCGGTCTCGCCTCTATTGGGGTGATCAAACACTTGTTTGAACTCCCGCACAAACCCAGTGTATGTAGTTAGGAGCCGTGAGTTCTGCTCCCAAAGCGCCGTAGCCCAGGCGCGTGCCTCTCCTCGAAGCAGATTTACCACATAAGCCACCCTGCTAGCATCAGACAAGTACATAACTGGACGCTGTGAAAAGACGAGCGAACACTGCATTAAAAAGTCAGCACATGTCTCGACACAGCCTCCGTACGGCTCTGGAGGGCTTATGTATGCTTCAGGGGACGGGGGGGGGGGTTCGTTGAACGGCCACTGGAATATCTGTGTCTGGTACTCGGGCAGCAGGAGGAGGTGCCGCAGCAGCGCCCTGCGCGTGCGCTTCCACCTGAGCGGTGAGAGCCTCCATCCTCCGATTGAGGATAACGTTCTGCTCGGTTACCAAGTCCAACCGAGCAGTGAAGGCGGTTAGGATTTGCTGCAGCTCACCTAGTATGCCTCCTGCTGGCCCCCGTGCACCCTGCGTTTCCATTGGTGGTTCACTCGATGGTTGACGCCCATTCAGGATCCATGACAATGGCCGAGAAATCCTGTTGTGAAAAGTGTAATGACACCGACCCACAACACGGGGCATAAATGAACGGTCAATGGAAATAAGAAGTAAGGTAGCTCTGCCAAATATTTACAAAAATGAAAGGACACCCAAATTTCCTCTGAACTAATGAAAACAACATTCCCGAGTGCAGTTTGAAAACAAATGCTGTTTCACCCCTTCAGGGTTGCCAAAAAGCACTCATGCCAAAGATATCAAAAATAGTATCAGATCCAGACACAGTCAGGTTTGCAACCCATGCCAAAAAAAAAAAAAAAGGCCAAAAAGGGAAGAATGGCTCTAATTTTGTAAATAAATTCTACACGGTTCAGGATAAAGACAAATGGTCCTATTGCCAGAACACATGGGACGCTGTTTTTTTGGCAGCCTCGAGGGGCGACTCAGCGGGATGAGGATGGTGTTTGAATTGGGTAAGGACGGCGCTGAATGTGACAAACCAAATCACCTCTGCTTCTATCCATTTTAAGGCACAATACACTTCATGTTTCATGTCACACTGACATTTTTCTGAAATGTGCTTTAAAAAAAACAGTTCCCAGTTCGAATATTTAGGCTCGGACCAGTCGTTTTCTTTTGACTAATGTGACAAGCATTTCCTTCCTTTAGTCGACTGTTGCAGTGTAGGTCGGAGCTATCATTTAATCTATGTCCCCTTGGATACAGATCTATAGCTGCTGACCCTTAATCAGTGTTAATCTCTTTACACAGCACCACAGGTGATGCCTTTCATTATCGCTTAGTGAGATCAATTTCATCCGCTGCTCTTGGATCAGCATGTTCTGTCACGGCTACATTACCTTACAGGCAGAATGACACACTCACCCGCTGCCAGTTGGACCCGACTTTGTAAAAGAATTTGTGTTGTTTCTGTTGTTGAAATCCCAAATCCAACTTCCAAGATGTGCACATGAAGGTGTCGACACTCAAAGAACCCCGGAGTGGCCATAGACAGAATAAAACAAACAACAACAAAAAAACACTATAGTGCGTAAAATGCAATTGTTAATTTGTACATAGCAGGTACACAAATCATTTTGATACACACAGCCAAGACATTCATTCTTACATCTGCAGGCATGGATCTCTCTGAGCAAGCAAAATCCATTCTGTGGTCAAGAAACATATTTCTGGATTTGCTCTGATTAACAAGCAATAATGTTTGTCACTCGCTATCAGTTTAACACACACTGTGTGCACTCAGTGTGTCACAATGCACAAACTAATCAATTATGGGAATGAATTAATTAAATAATGCAAACAAATTTCATCTTGTGCACACACAGCAGCATTTCAAGTGCTTTAGATTTGTAAAATGTGACCTTGTTATATAATTTTTCTCTGTTGCACTTGATAGAAAAATAGGTTCAAATATAATGCAATGCTAAAATACCCTCGGCTGTATTATGTTCTTTATAATTTGCAGTTGTTTATCTAATTATTAAGATCTTATTGTCTTATGTACAATTTGTACATGTTCAGTGAAGCCCCTCTATCACTCAACCAATCAAAAACAGTATTTACATTTTTACAGTGTCTGCAGGAGGCCTTGTGTGTGCGTGTACATGAGCATTTGACAAGAGTGGAAGTTGTGCAAATCAAGAAATATTTATAGATCACCCGCTGTGCATTTGCAGGTATTAATGAGACAAATTTAACTCAATAAAAAGATAGCTTTGAGTTAGCAGATGTTAGCGTGCATGTCTTATAAATCATTCCAGACGTGTTATTCGGTTCCAAAAACAGCATTTTCAGTTTTCAAAGTGTTTATTTCTTGCTAGCTTTTACATAATATATGAGAAAGGTGTTATTTCTAGCCAAAAACAAAGTGGACTTAGCAGCTAGCGACACCAGGAAGTGACGTCTGCGACATCATACCATAAAAATAGGAGCAGAATGTGACTTTTTAACCTCTTAAAATCCCTCTTAAAATAGGTCAAGGTTAACCATCTTTGAATTTGTCCAAGGTCTGTGTCTCAAAAATGTTCCATGTGAATTTGAAGACTCTGGCAGTAAGAGGACTGGACTTAAGCTGAACAGATGAAAATCCCCTTTAAGACCAAAACACTAGAAAGCTAAATGATATACCGCTGAGTTGAATCTCTCAATGTGTTTGATTTTTGTATCACATACAACAACTCATGTCAAAGTGAAATGTCCACTCAACATTGCTGAAAGTGACACTTTTATTGACAGAACACAACTCAGTCACAGCAATATGATGACTTGACAAGTCAAGTGGAGTCACCGAATCCTTTTTTTGCAGCGTACAGAGACATCACATCTTCTTGACGCTGTAACCAAGAGATTTGTTGATTCCACACAAAAAACAACATCCTTTGAAAACACAAGGTCATTAAACCTGTTACAATTTATTTAGCAATGAAGTAAAATGGGCAGCACAACTTTCATGGAAATGTAACTTGTGCTATAAAACCAGAGAGTCATGTTGGGGACAAACTGAAGGCACAAAGTGCATGTCTAAAAGAGGCTTTGCTCACTGTTATCACTGCCTCCAGTGAGGGACTGAAGAGCATAAATAGCTTAATTGCTGAAGCGCTGGGACGCCACAAAGCCCTGCCTCCTCGCACCATTAATGCTGTGCCTGTAAGAGCTACGTAGGACTTGTGATGGTCCTGTCCAAGGAGACCCCGAATCCTTGTACGCTCTGCCTCCAGCTACAGTTATGTCGTGACTGCATTACAAATCCTCACAAGGCAGAAGCTCACAGGGGCTGCATGAGGGAAATACGTCTCTCCCATCTCACGTTTATACCCTGCAGTCTGAGGGACCAGACCCCGTTCTACTGCGCTGCATTCATAATAAGGAAGCAGGAGCCATATTGATACTGACAGTGACCTGTCACCAGCTATAACTGGTCCAGTCACACCTCTTACCAACAGACAAAAGGGGACTCTGGTTCACTCTTGATGGGTCTGCAGGAATCAACAAAATCAGGGACCTGGATCTAGATCTTGACACGGGGCTCCAGGGTTCCGTGCAGGAGTTAGTCAGCCTCAAACAGTGCTGTGCAGTTGAGTCTCTAGATCATTCTGGTAGGTTTTACTAGGTGTGCTACTCCTTATGTTCAAAGTCAGGTGGATCTCTGCAGCAAAAATTAAACTAGAGCACCGCATTCATAGAGCGCAAACCTCCGCCAACTTTTACTTTTACCTTGGAAAAAACTTTGAGGTTAGAGTCCTGATAGAAGTGTCTTTTCGTAAGCTAAATTAGTTGTGATCAATTATCAGGAGTATGTATTGAGTTCATGCATTGGAATCAAAGTTGTTTTTTAATGGTGTTTTTGTGTTGTTGGGGTTTTTGTTTTTTTTTCAACTTTTTGAGATAATTTTCACAGAACATTGGTTGTCTCTGCTATGCACAATTTGCAATTGCTTTTTAAAACTTCGTTTCTGATTGATAACTGAAAGACAGATAAACAGGCATAAAACTGGACCCTCCATCCAGTATTGGTAATGTAGTAGGTAAATCCAGAACCGAAAAATGAGAGTGATTGAGGCACTTTTGATTGAGATATAATGCAAAATGTACACAAAATGGACTTTTCAATATTAAATTCAAATGTCCACAAAATCCACAGTCCAGATCAGATCCAGATCAAACTTTGTCAGGTGAAAAACAATGATCAAACTTTGCAGGTGTATCACGGGATTACATAAGTAACTAGAGCACTGTGCTCTGCTAATTTCCAATTTCACAAATTTTTTACCTTGGGAAAAAATTTTCAAGGTCAAAGTCCTGTTAGAAGTGGCTTTTCAAACAATGACATATAATAAAAAATATAGATCAAAAGGGCTTTTCAATGTTAAAATCAAATCTGCAATACGGATCAAAGTGTGATAGCGAGTGCCAGTCTGCACCTCATTTTTAAATCTGAGAGTAATTGGGGTACGTTTGATTAAGATATAATGTCAAATATACAGTAAACAGGGTTTTCAATGTTTGTTTTTTTTTAAATGGCTACAAAATCTGTAATCTGGATCAGATCTGGATCAAAGTTTGTCAGTCGATAAAGCATATCATCCTACATAACACTCTCAAATATGAAAGAAATTTAATCTTTTTTGACAGTTATGAATTTTTGATAATTCATTCAATGATAAAGATAGGGATTGTCCAATTTTCAAAGATTTTTAATTACTCTGACCTATGACCTTGAAAATTAATTCAGTTCTTGCCTATCAGGATATGAATCTTCAATAAAAATTTCATAATGACATCTGAAAAATTGTGGACTCCAGGCTGTTCACAAACAAAAAAAAAAAAAAATGGGGGGGGTAATAACCTCCTCCAGCTTCGTTGGTGGAGGTAACAACCAAAATTTCAACTTGGGCCATGACCTCTACTTTTAACCAGTTTTCCTCAAAATCAAAGCACTTTGTCATTCATTACACTGAGTTGGGTCTAAATCAGATTTTTTTTTTTGGTTATGGTCAGTTGACTGAACATTAAGCCCCGCCTTACAGCAGCCTGTGATTATTTTGAGTGATGCCATCTTCTTCTTTCAGCTGTTCCCGTTAGGTGTCACCACAGCGGATCACTGGTCTCCATCTCACTCTGTCCTCTGTATCTTCCTCTGTCATGTCCTCCCTCAGCACATCTGTAAACCTCCTCTGTGGCCTCCCTCTTCTCCTCCTGCCTGTTGGCTTCATCCTCAGCATCCTTCTCCCTGTATACCTCAGCTCCTTCCTCTGCACGTCCAAACCATTTCAACCTCACTTCTCTGACTTTGTCTCCAAATCATCCTACCTGTGCTGTCCCTCTGATATGTTCAGTCCTAATCTTGTCCGTCCTCGTCACTTCCAGTGAAAGTCACAGCATCTTCACCAAAAACATGCCGAAGTCCAATGGAGTGAGGACTTTTCACAGTCCACATAACACAAATCATTTATTTTCGTGCATATGATAGATGGTTGAATTCTAATTGTCTTCCAGGACAAACTCAGACAATTTCAGTTTTTGGCAGATTACAAGATGGATTGTTTTTGGTCACTGGATGCTGTTTGTCTGATAGAGATTTGCTTGAAAATCTACAATCACATTTTCAGACGGCTCGTCTTCTCATATTTGTTGTGTGCTGATTAGAGACCTCCTGTGTTTGGACAGAACAAAGAGAGTCCTCAGTCTCTGTCCAAGCCTAAGAACTAAATAAATGACCTGACAGCTCTTACAAAAAGTCACAAAACAATGAATATATTCAAATATTTTATTTTAGAAATATTAACTAATGTGGAATCCAAGATATTTACATATTTACAGGGTAAAAAACTAAACATTGTGTGGTTTGGTGCATAAATCTCCAGCACGGCTCAAACACCCTCAGGACCTTTTTCTCTGTGGAAAAAGAAAAGAAAAAACATTCAGATTTCAGGAGGTCACGTGTATGAGGGATGTGAACATACAACATGCTGATCTGACTGTTTCCTCACTTTTTTGTTGTTGGGCACCCCGTCAGGATGGAACTCGTGGTGCCGTTTTGCCTCCATCCTCGAGAGATCAAATATTTTTCTTTCTCTTCAGATGTCATGGAATTCCACTGCAAACAGACGACAGCACACTGTCAGTTAACACACTCACTGACACAAATACAAGCCTGTGCATGTCCAGGAGCGTGCACGCTCACCATCTCTCCCAGGATCTTATTTATGATGGCGCAGTCCTTCACCTGGGCTGCTGCTCCTTCCTAAAAATCATAAACGCATTTGGCGGCTTTTTAACAGAAGGAGCACTGGCCTGAGCAGCAGACTGAGGGGCGGCAGGGCCAGGGGTCACAGGGGTCACTGAGGTGACAGGGGTCACTGAGGTCACTGGAGGGTGTCGATGGATAGGGATCAGTGACATTACAGGATGGAGCAGAGTGACATATGTCACATTAGTGTCTGTAGAGAGGAAAGTGAGGGGAGGGAGAGGAGCTGCAGGAGGTGCAGGAACCACAGGAGGAGCAGCAGTGTGCTCCTCTCCTGTCCCCGTCTGCTTGAAGATACTGGAGGTCCTCTCCTCATAGAGAATATCAAAAGCCTGTTGAAGCTCCTCAGAAACATCCATCCTCAAAAAAGTCAAAGTGATCCTGAAACAACATGAATAATTATTTTATTCATGTAGAACTTTGAGGTTAGAAAATTACAAAGTGCTCAACAGAATAAAATCACCAAATACAAACAGTTTAATTTAACCATGTTAGTCCCATTGAGATCTGTTTTGCAATTATAAAGTTTCCAGTCCACCTAACCTGCATGTCTTCAAACGTGGGAGGAAACCGGAGCAAACCCACACAAACACGGAAACCCACAGAAAGGCCACAGGTGGGAATTGATCCCATGACCTTCTTGCTGTGAGGCAACAGTGCTAACCACTAAGCCACGAGGCTGCTGGTTTTATGGTTTGGTTGTGTCTAGTTCACAAAATGAATGTGTGCTGCAGTCTTTGCACATTACAGTATTTCCTTTGCACACCTCAAACGGGATGCACTGAGGTGCTGTCTGCCAGCTCCGTGCCTCATTCGGCACATGCTGGCAGGAGCTGACGTGCCTGACTATGGCGAATTTCCCTCGATCAGCCTTTCAAATGCTGTTATGATGCTGTGAGAATATTTAGAATGCTATCAGAATGCAGTTACAGCAACCAAACCAAACCACCCGTCTTGGGGAACCACACGTAGTTAACATCATCATGATTACATCTAGACTTCAACAAAAATGTGTGGCAGACGTGTGGAAAGTGCTTCCAGAAGCAGGTCGATTAAAGTTTACACAGAGGACAACATTTAAAAATGCTCCAATCATGTTTATCTGTTCTGCACCGTGTGTTCTGTGTCGTCATGAAATACGTCATATGTTGTGAAATCCAAAGGATGGTGACATTGTTTGCCCTTTGCAGTCCAAACATTAAAAACTCCTAATTTTGTTTTTTTTTTTAATCCAATGTGCTCAAGCAATAAATTAGATCACGTTTTAATCCAAAACTGGACTAATAACAAAGAAAAATAGGTCTTTATCATCCTTTTTGCTGTATTTAACCTAATAATTACATAATTCTCAGAACCCTTCCACTTTTGTAATCTTTATGATGATACATGAATCATGTGGTACACACCATGGTTGGTGTATTTTTCATTTTTGACCCCTGTGTAATTATGTATTTATGTAATTGTAATATGTAATTGTGCACAGCGACCACTCAGGGAAGGTTGTCAGACATTTTCGTGGCTGATTTTAAAGGACAAATTTGCACTAAAGTGACATCTTTGGGCTGTAACACAAATCAGCAAAATGTGATTAAAAACCATTTGAAACCACATGGGACATAAGGCTCGATAAGATCCATTAGAAAAGAGGACACACGACTAATGTGAGTTTAATAAGTCGACAACAAAACAAAACCCCCAAATCAGCTCTCATGTTCACACAAACAAATCTCTGAGATCCACTTTAAACTCTCTTAGCATCATCAGTTTGACACCAAAATAACTTTCAATTCTGTTCAACAAAGTATAGAGAATGACGTCATCAAAATCTGCACTTAGATCCAACAAACAGCTACAGGTGGAATCTGTATCCTAGCAACAAACGTTACACAAAACAAACGCCCCAAAAACACAATAAATACAAAATAAAACCTCAAATACGGGTATAAACTTTATCCAAAGCATTAATTGGTGCAATTAATAGTCCGAGTTTATCTGTATATTATATTTAAAATCCGTCACAGGATGTAACGGCTCACCTCTGTGATGTGTTCACTGACACTTAGGAAGTTTTCTTTTTCAAGCTGTCCACTCAGAAATTGTGTCAAAAATGACTTTAAAATTGATTTCTGGTCAATAAAAAGGTATTTTTTGATGATTAGTCACTAGTTTGCAGAGGACACTGTTTGCTTGTGCAGCTCTAATGTCTCTTCTGAGTGCTGTGTGACGTATGAGTGCTGAGCTAGCTCTTTTTTGGGTGGGGGGGCAGGGGAGAACTTAGGGCAGCGCAGTTTCTTTTGAATCCTTACGTGATATTGCAGAATTTGATTGATTGATTGATTGATTTAGAAACTGCATATAAAACATACATCAAAATAACGTGTTAAAATATATGCCTAATATTTTTATCATGGAATTGCAAGAATAACACAAAAAGTCAAAAGGCTTATTTCCTTTTGACCACTTATGGGGACAGCCACTGCTGTTGTGCAAGATATATATGTTTATTCACACACATGCACTCAAGGTTTACATGGTGTACTTTAATATATATATATATAAGAATAGCAAAATCAAATCAAATATTATATAACTAAAAACATGAACCATGTACAAAATAGAATAAATGGGCAGCTAAATAAAACCATTAATTTCCACATATTTGTAACAGCTTTAAACCCTTAATATTAATAATATTTGCATATAAAATATATTTGCATATAAAACTAAGAGGAGTTCCTCTCTAGTCTGTGCATACTTGTTAGAAAAACACCTTTTAAGATCAGAGTAATGAAACTTTAGTAAATCATCTGTATCGCAGTCAACTGATTTTGCTATCATAGACAGATTTGAATTTAATATACTATTTATGTCTAATAAGGTCTTATTTGCCACAACATTCACCTTATCAGAGTTTAGCATCAAAGTGACCATTTTAAAAATCAGCAGTATATTTGCTCAAGAGCACTGAGTCTGATGCTGCATTTACACATAGGTAGGACGCGTTACGAATGTCATATTTGCGTCATTCTTGGCACATTCCTGACATTCTTAAAGTGACTTAACGCATCTGAATAGGGTTCTTAATAGTACGTGTTGGTGCAATATTCGTGATTTTCATGGAGCATGTTTTTGACTGTCAAAAAAAATCTTCCATGAATGTCACACACCACCCTCATTTCACCTCATGTCGTGGAGGTCGCAACTGAGCGTGTTGATCCGTCTTGATTAGTGGTGATCCTTAATAGAGCGTGGCAGCGTTCTTCTCTGATGTGCACACAATTAAACCCTGCTGCACCGCATTCAGTTTCATTGCTGCAGTATGCTGAAGAAGGACAGTGACGCCAAGTCAGTTAAAAGTTTCATTCCAGTGCTCCTCAGCGCGCTGCTGCTGCTGTGCCTGATGTTTGGGAAAATGAGTGAGACAAGAGCCACATGGAGCCAAACATCTGGCTCTCTCAGTCTCCTCCTTCTTTCTCACTTTGTGACTGTATGCTTAGTTGGGTGTGTTTGGCAACAATTCACCTCATTCACAACGTGACAGAATGTAACAATGTGTTGTTTCACACAATAGCAGCCAAGAATGTATACTTCATGGCATTTGTGACGTGCCGTCGTTATGTGTAACCGCAGCATTAGATAATATACACAGCATAACTTCACACGGGAAAAGGGCGTACTGTTTTGTTTTTGGCTGCAATCACCGAGGCAGTCGCAAAAAGTGTCATTTTTTTCAGTTTCCAGTGGAGAAGTGAAGACGAGGCAAATGGGAGACGTCGTGTCTGTAAGTGTTCGCCTACACAGCTAGCCAGAGTAGCTACGTTCTCTCGGCTGCAACAACCGCCTCGACACGTTTGAGCTCCAGGTTACAAATAAACTGCAACAGATGTCTACTTTCCACCACATTGTCACTTTTTCTTTGTATTTTCATTGTCTGTGTGTAATTTGCCCAAAATCTGAGAGAAAGTGCCATGTTTCTGTCCCCAAAAGTAGAGAAATATATATATGTAAGGATCAAACAACTCAAAGCCGTGCATTATTCGTTTTGAATGCACGACACAGAGTCTAAAACACCACTACATGAAGTGGAGTGGTCTTACTCCACCAAGTGCATTCAAACCGTATAATGCACAGCTTCGAGTTGTTTAATCCGCTTCTACCATGGTCCCACACAGTCAATCAATCAATCAATCAATTTTTTTTATATAGCGCCAAATCACAACAAACAGTTGCCCCAAGGCGCTTTATATTGTAAGGCAAGGCCATACAATAATTATGTAAAACCCCAACGGTCAAAACGACCCCCTGTGAGCAAGCACTTGGCTACAGTGGGAAGGAAAAACTCCCTTTTAACAGGAAGAAACCTCCAGCAGAACCAGGCTCAGGGAGGGGCAGTCTTCTGCTGGGACTGGTTGGGGCTGAGGGAGAGAACCAGGAAAAAGACATGCTGTGGAGGGGAGCAGAGATCGATCACTAATGATTAAATGCAGAGTGGTGCATACAGAGCAAAAAGAGAAAGAAACAGTGCATCATGGGAACCCCCCAGCAGTCTACGTCTATAGCAGCATAACTAAGGGATGGTTCAGGGTCACCTGATCCAGCCCTAACTATAAGCTTTAGCAAAAAGGAAAGTTTTAAGCCTAATCTTAAAAGTAGAGAGGGTGTCTGTCTCCCTGATCTGAATTGGGAGCTGGTTCCACAGGAGAGGAGCCTGAAAGCTGAAGGCTCTGCCTCCCATTCTACTCTTACAAACCCTAGGAACTACAAGTAAGCCTGCAGTCTGAGAGCGAAGCGCTCTATTGGGGTGATATGGTACTACGAGGTCCCTAAGATAAGATGGGACCTGATTATTCAAAACCTTATAAGTAAGAAGAAGAATTTTAAATTCTATTCTAGAATTAACAGGAAGCCAATGAAGAGAGGCCAATATGGGTGAAATATGCTCTCTCCTTCTAGTCCCCGTCAGTACTCTAGCTGCAGCATTTTGAATTAACTGAAGGCTTTTTAGGGAACTTTTAGGACAACCTGATAATAATGAATTACAATAGTCCAGCCTAGAGGAAATAAATGCATGAATTAGTTTTTCAGCATCACTCTGAGACAAGACCTTTCTGATTTAGAGATATTGCGTAAATGCAAAAAAGCAGTCCTACATATTTGTTTAATATGCGCTTTGAATGACATATCCTGATCAAAAATGACTCCAAGATTTCTCACAGTATTACTAGAGGTCAGGGTAATGCCATCCAGAGTAAGGATCTGGTTAGACACCATGTTTCTAAGATTTGTGGGGCCAAGTACAATAACTTCAGTTTTATCTGAGTTTAAAAGCAGGAAATTAGAGGTCATCCATGTCTTTATGTCTGTAAGACAATCCTGCAGTTTAGCTAATTGGTGTGTGTCCTCTGGCTTCATGGATAGATAAAGCTGGGTATCATCTGCGTAACAATGAAAATTTAAGCAATACCGTCTAATAATACTGCCTAAGGGAAGCATGTATAAAGTGAATACCTATGGCATGCTCTAATCTCTGTAATAAAATGTTATGGTCAACAGTATCAAAAGCAGCACTGAGGTCTAACAGAACAAGCACAGAGATGAGTCCGCTGTCTGAGGCCATAAGAAGATCATTTGTAACCTTCACTAATGCTGTTTCTGTACTATGATGAATTCTAAAACCTGACTGAAACTCTTCAAATAGACCATTCCTCTGCAGATGATCAGTTAGCTGTTTTACAACTACCCTTTCAAGAATTTTTGAGAGAAAAGGAAGGTTGGAGATTGGCCTATAATTAGCTAAGATAGCTGGGTCAAGTGATGGCTTTTTAAGTAATGGTTTAATTACTGCCACCTTAAAAGCCTGTGGTACATAGCCAACTAACAAAGACAGATTGATCATATTTAAGATCGAAGCATTAAATAATGGTAGGGCTTCCTTGAGCAGCCTGGTAGGAATGGGGTCTAATAAACATGTTGATGGTTTGGATGAAGTAACTAATGAAAATAACTCAGACAGAACAATCGGAGAGAAAGAGTCTAACCAAATACCGGCATCACTGAAAGCAGCCAAAGATAACGATACGTCTTTGGGATGGTTATGAGTAATTTTTTCTCTAATAGTTAAAATTTTGTTAGCAAAGAAAGTCATGAAGTCATTACTAGTTAAAGTTAATGGAATACTCAGCTCAATAGAGCTCTGACTCTTTGTCAGCCTGGCTACAGTGCTGAAAAGAAACCTGGGGTTGTTCTTATTTTCTTCAATTAGTGATGAGTAGAAAGATGTCCTAGCTTTACGGAGGGCTTTTTTTTTATAGAGCAACAGACTCTTTTTCCAGGCTAAGTGAAGATCTTCTAAATTAGTGAGACGCCATTTCCTCTCCAACTTACGGGTTATCTGCTTTAAGCTACGAGTTTGTGAGTTATACCACGGAGTCAGACACTTCTGATTTAAAGCTCTCTTTTTCAGAGGAGCTACAGCATCCAAAGTTGTCTTCAATGAGGATGTAAAACTATTGACGAGATACTCTATCTCACTTACAGAGTTTAGGTAGCTACTCTGCAGTGTGTTGGTATATGGCATTAGAGAACATAAAGAAGGAATCATATCCTTAAACCTAGTTACAGCGCTTTCTGAAAGACTTCTAGTGTAATGAAACTTATTCCCCACTGCTGGGTAGTCCATCAGAGTAAATGTAAATGTTATTAAGAAATGATCAGACAGAAGGGAGTTTTCAGGGAATACTGTTAAGTCTTCAATTTCCACACCATAAGTCAGAACAAGATCTAAGATATGATTAAAGTGGTGGGTGGACTCATTTACATTTTGAGCAAAGCCAATAGAGTCTAATAATAGATTAAATGCAGTGTTGAGGCTGTCATTCTCAGCATCTGTGTGGATGTTAAAATCGCCCACTATAATTATCTTATCTGAGCTAAGCACTAAGTCAGACAAAAGGTCTGAAAATTCACAGAGAAACTCACAGTAACGACCAGGTGGACGATAGATAATAACAAATAAAACTGGTTTTTGGGACTTCCAGTTTGGATGGACAAGACTAAGAGTCAAGCTTTCAAATGAATTAAAGCTCTGTCTGGGTTTTTGATTAATTAATAAGCTGGAATGGAAGATTGCTGCTAATCCTCCACCCCGGCCCGTGCTACGAGCGTTCTGACAGTTAGTGTGACTCGGGGGTGTTGACTCATTTAAACTAACATATTCATCCTGCTGTAACCAGGTTTCTGTTAGGCAGAATAAATCAATATGTTGATCAATTATTATATCATTTACCAACAGGGACTTAGAAGAGAGAGACCTAATGTTTAATAGACCACATTTAACTGTTTTAGTCTGTGGTGCAGTTGAAGGTGCTATATTATTTTTTCTTTTTGAATTTTTATGCTTAAATAGATTTTTGCTGGTTATTGGTGGTCTGGGAGCAGGCACCGTCTCTACGGGGATGGGGTAATGAGGGGATGGCAGGGGGAGAGAAGCTGCAGAGAGGTGTGTAAGACTACAACTCTGCTTCCTGGTCCCAACCCTGGATAGTCACGGTTTGGAAGATTTAAGAAAACAGTGAGCGAACACACCCCCGTCTTCAATCTTGTCCAGTTCGTCTGATGTTAAATCTTTATGCCGTTGCTTTTGCTGTTCTTCTCGTTTGCTCTCTTCCTCTTTCCATTCCTCAAACATTTTATTTTGGCCAAAAATATTAAAATTCACTTGGAAATCCATGTTTTATCGTGTTTCTGTCATTCACTTGTCAAAACACAGCTGATCTCCACCAACTGATTTGCACGATGCTATGGTGACGACCAGAGCGGAGTGATTATAACAGTGACTTAACTCGCCGAACTACGTGTGCGTATACACGAAAATAATGCACGCCAGTTAGACATGGAATTCTCACTGACCATGGAATATATATATATATATATATATATATATATATATATATATATATATATATATATATATATATACATACAACCCCAACTCCAGTGAAGTTGGGACGTTGTGTAAAATGTAAATAAAAACAGAATACAATGATTTTCAAATCCTCTTCAACCTATATTCAATTGAATACACCACAAAGACAAGATATTTAATGTTCAAACTGATGTACTTTATTGTTTTTGTGCAAATATTTGCTCATTTTGAAATTTCTAATTTACATTGTTTATAAATGTAACTATTAAATTATTTCTAGCATTTAAATTCTTTCAAAACATTAGTTGTTGAAATTATTATTATTAGAAATAGTATTAGTAGTAGTTTGAAAAATTGGACCTTTAGTCTAGGGGTGTTGCAGGGGGCCATGTCTCCCCCTCCCCACCACGCCCCCGTCTGGATTCACCCCTGATTTGCCTTCTGAGCAGGAAGAATAGATAATGTGTATTTATGCAAAAAAGATGACCAGATCGACAGGTAAGAAAGTTTTATCGGCATTTTTCACTTCATGTCATTCTGAGAAAGAGACTGAGTTGTAGTGATGGGTCGATGAGGCATCATGAAGCGTTTTGACACATTGCCAAACTGTGTTGATACTGTTTCACTGAATACTGACACCTGCTGGACCTTAAAAATCCCTACAGGCAACCTAGTTGACAGACTCAACTGACACTGATTTGATGACCTAGTATATACAATAATACCATTTAAAGTGGATATGACACCTACAAAATTAGGTAAAACTGATATAAATATCAAAATATACATACAGTATAGTAAGTTGAAAGTGGTTTTAATTATTATCACTGAGAAATAAAGTTTGTACAGCTTCTCAAAAGTGTGTTTCTCAGAAAACGCGCTGGCAGCGTTCCATCAGCGGTCATGTGATGCCGTGACGTCACAGCGTGTAGAGTCCCATCTTTGTCTGTTTGATTGACAACAGGAACAGATGGACGTCAGCGTGGACAGTGACGAGATCAAGAACTTTTCTGACTCCTCTTCAAGTGTGGATTATTTCTGACTCAGATCCTGAGGATGTCGCAGCAGTGATTAGACCCTACAGATTGGAGCCGTATCTTTCTGACGAACATTCAAACCAGGAGCATTCTGGAAAATAATGCCGATGGTGCTTATGGCGGAGCCGAAGTAGAGGCAAGAGACGTGCCAATTCCGATGGATTTTGAAAAGCTGCAGAATATGGAATGTAAGGGAGGCTTAGATTTTTGTTGCTGCTGTTTATAACACTCTAATTATAGCATTTTCGATTCTAGCGTCTGTTTACTGCCTTTGTTATTGTTCTGGAGCCGTGATAGTGTAGCTACTACTTGCAGACCACCGTCATTACCTTCGGGTTTTTGCCATTTTCGAGTGCCTGGCATTGCATTCATCCGTGTTTAGTTACGTTATTTTCATGAAAGAATACGAAATAAACGGTGAAAGTTTTGAGAAAGATCGCCGAAAATAACAGTGAACATGTCGCCGCCGTGTTTACTACGTATTGCACTGATATTTTTACAAGTTCCTTGTTCATTTCAAGATTATTGTGAACATATTATTTGGGGTTGACATTTTATGTGTTCCTGTGAGTAGTGAGAACATCGAGACAGTAGAGGAAAGTGTCGGGAGCAAATGCAGGTGTGCGAGCGGAGTGAGCAGCAGGCTGACATTTCGTGCATCGCACAACACCGCGGCTTTCGATCAATCTGCCTGGACTTGAAAAGGCTAAAACCTTTTGCCCTTGTGTTTGTGCAATATGCTGCGACACACTGGTCAGACATATCGACAAACAAGTCCCTGAGAGCTGTGTTTAATCAAAGTTTCTGCCGCTAAACAAAGTGTAAACAACGGCCGCCAGGCGCGTGAGCCGATACGGTCTACAGGCAGTGACATATTTCAGACTTGGTGCTCAGCGGGAAACTGATTACAGGGCGTGCACATTTTTCAGTGGCGGGACATTCAAATGTTACATATAATGGGAGAACCACGTCCACTTTCCCAAAACGTTTAGGTTGAGCGAATTATATAACCGTTGTTACATGTAATAAGACTATGTTGTCTTTAAGTGTCATATCCACTTTAAGTCATTGTATTTTATATTGTATTATTTCATATCTTCATGTAATTTTAAAATATCTTTGATATTCTTAGATACAGTCAGTAAATAATGTGAGCATGTATCATAATGTGAACATCTAAGTGAACGTGTTGTGAATGAGGATGTTTGTGTACTGGGATTATATTTTACAGATTTTTATTCAAAAAAATATGTTTTGCCAATGTTGTGAAATTGAGTCTGTTACGCTTTTTTGATACAATTTCTCCAGCTGTAGAAAACACCCGCTCACACGGCACACATGAGGCTGGAGTGCAGAGAAATTGTAAGGAAAGCTAGAAGAGGTTTGGATAGATTGTCTTTTGGTTGTCCCAGTATCTCATCGGTTCCTGGGACCCTCTGCCAGGTATCTGTACACCTCCTGGGTGGCATCAGCTGTGGCACGTTTGGTCTGCCTGTCCACTTTGATGTTGAGATGTTGACAAAGGTCAATCAATCAATCAATCAATCAATTTTTTTATATAGCGCCAAATCACAACAAACAGTTGGTTTCATCTAACAAACAACAAATTGGCATTTTAGTACATGATTTCCAAACAACAACCAATAATGCTGAATAACATGCCTGAAGTGGGTGCAGACGGTCCCGGCTGGGTCTCATTTGTGTGTCCGATTACAGATCCACATTCTGAAGGCAGTCTACTGATGGCCTCATTGCACTTGAAGGAACTGCGGAACCCGAGTGACTTAAATCTGGGGTCTAGAAGTGTTGCTCGGCGCGGACAGATACGCTTCCTTATCAACACAGTTTGGTGCGTCAGTGTCAGTTCGAAACAGTTCCTGTATCGGTCACGTGACTTTCTTAAAGTGGTACGTGCACCGACATGGGGTTTTGCTCTATCACCTCGAAGCATGCGCTGACACATAGGTGCTGCTGGACCCATCACTACTTAGATGCATTTTGGTGGGAAAAAAATCATTAGTATTAGTCGTTAACACATCGTGGATCTGCTGTTTTTAGCGAGGGCACACACAGCGGCACAGAGTATTAAAGGGGAAAAAAAAAGAAAAAACGAAAAATGTCTTTGTAAAGTTCAGTGCAGGTGTGCTGTCGTCACTGTGCTTTGAGAGACCACAACTGTTCTCTCAACTCGGAGCTGCTGCGCAAAACAGCAGATGAAAAGCTCACAGCTTGCTGAAAGTGGGCACAGTGGGCAGTTCAACCGAACCCCAACCTCCCTCTGCCCACGGGCGAGTTTAATGCTGCAATCAACCTGCAATACAAAAAATAACAGTCACGTGCAGTGACTTGGAGAAGTAACTTTAATCTGATTACTGAATTGGAAAGATTAATGTGTTAGATTACTTTACTCATTACTGAAAAAAGCGGTCAGATTAGAGCAGAGCGTTACTAACCAACGCGTTACCGGCATCAGTGGTAAGCCGGTACAGAAAATGAATGAATTACTGCTCCCTCAGATCTGTCAGGGATGACTGGTGAGTCTGACAATAAATGTGCGTGTAACTGAGGCCAGCAGGGGGTGCTGTGCTAAAGATGTTTGTAAAACAATGAGATTTATAAAGATGACTGCCTGAAGAGAACATGTAAATTTCCACAGTCATTGATGATATAGGGCTGCATGTCAGGTAAAGGCACTGGGGAGATGGCTGTCATTACATCATCAATAAATGCACAAGTTTACGTTGATATTTTGGACACTTTTCTTATCCCATCAATTGAAAGGATGTTTGGGGATGATGAAATCATTTTTCAAGATGATAATGCATCTTGCCATAGAACTATAAAACTGTGAAAACATCCCTTGCAAAAAGACACATAGGGTCAATGTCATGGCCTGCAAATAGTCCGGATCTTAATCCAATTGAAAATCTTTGGTGGAAGTTGAAGAAAATGGTCCATGACAAGGCTCCAACCTGCAAAGCTGATCTGGCAACAGCAATCAGAGAAAGTTGGAGCCAGATTGATGAAGAGTACTGTTTGTCACTCATTAAGTCCATGCCTCAGAGACTGCAAGCTGTTAGAAAAGCCAGAGGTGGTGCAACAAAATACTAGTGATGTGTTGGAGCGTTCTTTTGTTTTTCATGATTCCATCATTTTTTCCTCAGAATTGAGTGATTCCATATTTTTTTCCCTCTGCTTGGTCTAAAAAAGTAACCGTTACTGACTGCCACAATTATTTTTTCCTGAATTCTTATAGTGTTTCTTAAAGCCAGAAAGTTGCCATTTGAAATGACTTTAGTTTTGTGTCATGTCTGTGATCTGCTTTTTTTCTACAAAATTAAAACAACTGAATGAACATCCTCCGAGGCCGGTGATTCCATAATTTTTGCCAGGGGTTGTATATAGAGGTCTGTTAGAAAAGTATCTGACCTTTTTATTTTTTGCAAAAACTATATGGATTTGAATCATGTGCGCTTGCATCAGCCAAGCTTGAACCTTTATGCGCATGCGTGAGTTTTTTCACGGCTGTCGGTTGCATCATTCGCCTGTGAGCACGCTTTGTGGGAGGAGTGGTCCAGTCTCCTCGGCGGATTTTCATTGTCAGGAAAATGGCGGAGCGACTGCCGCTTTGCTGCATCAAAATTTTTTCAGAAACCGTGAGACACAGCCAGGTGGAAACCATTCGGAAACTTCAGATGGCTTTCGGTGAAGATCGTATGGGCATCACACAGATTTAAGGAGCATTACAACCGGATTAAAGACGGCCCACAGCGGCTGAGGGCACGCCGCGCTTCGAGCGGCCATCGACAGGCTGAAACGACCAGATCATTTCCAAAGTGAAGGCTGTGTTGATCCGGGACGTCATCTGACTACCAGAGAAATGGCAAGAGAGGTGGACATAGCACCTTTTCGGCACATTACACTGTTACAGGAGATTTTGTAATGAAAGACGTGCAGCAGAATTTGTGCGTCAGGATGGAGCTGCTAATGGCGCAGAACAAAAAGCACCTCCGTGTTGGAAGTCTTACGGGACATTTTGTAACATGCCCAGCTCTTCCACCATTTGGAAGGTTCAGACGGCTTTGGGTGGCTTTTCAGTCGAGTGAGTATCCGAGAAATTGTCGAAGAGCTGAGCATGTCACAACATGTCCTGTGAGACCAACACGGCGGTGCTTTTGTCCCGCGCCATTAGTGGCTCCATGGCAAATTCCTCCGCTCCTGTTTTCATGACAAAATCTCCTTTAACAGTGGAATGTGCCGGGAAAGTGCTATGTCCACCTTTTCTGACATTTCTCTGGTAGTCAGACGACGTCCGGGATCAACCTAGCGTTCATTTTGGAAATGATCTGGTCATTTCAGCCTGTCGATCGCCGCTTGGAGCACGGTGCGCCTTCTGCCATTGTGTGCCGTCTTTAAGCCAGCTGTACCACTCCTTAATCTATGTAATGCCCATAAAATCATCCCTGAAAGCCATCTGAATGTTCCGAATGGTGTCCACCTGGCTGTCTCTCACAATTTCTGAAAAAATTTGATGCAGCAAAGCTTCAGCTGTTCAGACATTTTCCTCACAATGAAAATCCGACAAAGGGGGAGGACCAGTGCTCACTCAAATCCGGCACCAGAAAAAAAAATATTAAGGGGGCGATGAGTTTATCACCCTCCCCCCACACACACACACAAAAAAAAGTGCGCACGGGAGGGTACCTGCCTCTGAGCATGTGTAATGAATTGGGTGCACTCCTAGAAAGCTTGTGTATTTCGGCTACACCGTTGTAAGAGACTGACTGAGAGTAAAGAGTGATGACAGTATTTTTTAATTATTATTTGAACGTATAGACCCTCGGTCAAGGGATCTCCTACATACCACAAAACCAAACCAACAACTGATCTGAGAAACGACACGAGACAGTAGATTAACCCCACATACAGCCCTCCATCACAAGCACAAACACAGCGCAACTGGGCATGACAGTCACACAACGGGTCAAAGATAAACCTTTCATGTAGATGTACAGTGGTCCCTCATTTATCGCGGGAGTTATGTTCTAAAAATAGCCCGCGATAGGCGAAATCCGTGAAGTAGACAGCGTTATTTTTTACAATTATTATAGACGTTTTAAGGCTGTAAAACCCCTCACTACACACTTTATACACTTTCTCAATCAGGCATGAACATTTTCTCACTTTTCTCTCGTGTGTAAACACTCTCAAAGTTCAAACCTTAGTAGAAAAATAAGACCAACCTGTTTTCAGGCCCAAACATTTGTTTGAGAAATAAAAATAGAACATTTTCCTATAAATAATTATGATGGCATTTAGAACTAACGAATTTAATTTTAACGATCAACGAACGAGGTCGGACACATAAGAAATTATTAATAGTGACTGACCAGTATTTCACAGTTCCTCTGATCGCGCCTCTTCGTCCTGGCGCTGCGCCACTGTCGCGCCTTTTTCCTCTCACACCTTGCTACAGGTGTCTTTTTCTGAGTAAAGAACACAGTTATGGGTAGTTGTTGACACTCTTTTTTCTTCTGGGCAAGAAGATTCTTATAAACAGACAGGCAGAACACAATTCGCGTACTCTCCCTTTGTGGTGCGGCAACAGGTGTCCCGTCATCTCGACAGAACACCGGCCTGTTTGATGAGGACGCAGAGCACAATGCGCTGTTTAAAAAAAAAGCATGCAAAATTGCACTAAAAAAATCCGCGAAACTGTGAGGCGCTATATTTTCCAGTATTTCTTTTTATTTCTTTTTTATTTTTATTTTTGATAACTCTCGCCCGGGTCCGGCTCACAGGCGAATGACGCAACCGACAGGTGTGAAAAAACTCATGCATGCGCACGAAGGTTCAAGCTTGGCTGATGCAAGCGCACGTGATTCAAATCCATAAGGTTATTGCAAAAAATAAAAAGGTCCGATACTTTTCTAACAGACCTCATATATATATATATATATAGAGAGAGAGAGAGAGAGAGAGAGAGAGAGAGAGAGAGAGAGAGAGAGAGAGAGAGAGAGAGAGAGAGAGAGAGAGAGACAGGCAGAGAGAGAGAGAGAGCTCCCTACAAAATGTGTGTGTCCTTTTGGCTGGATAACAGCCTGCAGTCATTTGTTCTAGTTTTCAAATAATCTCAGACATGTCTCCTGAGGAATCCCAACCTGTTCTTCTTTGGAAAATCACACAAGGTCCTCCACATTTTGATGGTCTTCTGTCATGAACCATGGGTCGTTGTCCTTGTGTGTCGATGTATAATTGCCTGCAAAGTTCTGAAGTATTAAAAACACTAATTCTAAAAACTAATAGTAAGTCCCTTAGGCTGTTCCCTTGTTTGCACTCGGGGTCGCCACAGCAAATCCAAGGTGGATCTGCATATTGAATTGGCACAGGTTTTACGCCGGATGCATTACATGGAGAAATGTGGCAGGGGTGGGATTTGAACCCGGACCCTTCTGAACTGAAACCAAGCGCATTAACCACTTGGCCACCACACCTGACCTAATTCTAAAAACTAGTAAATGATATAAATAAATGAAGAAGGGCTGCCTTTAGGAGGCCAAGTCATGTTCAATCAGGACAAAGAAGACCAGAGTCGACAAGATCAGTACAAATCTTTATAAAATAATCAAAAGTAATACATGAGGTGTTGTGGACTCGTTAAAACCTGATACATAATAAAGACATAACTCATGGACAGACAATGATATTTTTTTAACATCATGACCAAAAATAATTTATTATCAAACAAAGTGATAAGCTGAGGGTGATGAAAATAAAATTTTATTTTATTTAAAATAAAATAAAATCAACAATGTTGCCAGGATTATGAACCATAGAGCTTTTTGCTCTCTTCTGACTTGGCAAATATCACATTATGAAAAACACATGTATTTATTTTTCTGTGAAAAACAATGATCAAGCTTTGCACGTGTATTGTGGAACTACTTAAATAACTAGAGCACTGCACTCCGCAACACTAGTTTCCAATTTCACAAATTTTTACCTTAGGAAAAATGTTCAAGGTCAAAGTCCTGTTAAAAGGGGCTTTTCAAAAGATAAACTATAATAAAAATATAGATCAAAAGGGCTTTTCAATGTTAAAATCAAATATCCAGTACATCTGCAATAGAGACCAAATCTGGATCAGACTTTGTTAGGTGATAGTGAGTGACAGTCTGCACCTCACCTTCAAATATGACAGTGATTGAGGCACATTTGATTAAGATATAATGTAAAATATACATTAAATGTGGCTTCAATGTTCATTTTAAATGGCCACAAAATCTGTAATCTGGATCAGATTTGGGTCAAAGTTTGTCAGGTGATAAAGGATACCACCCTACATAACACTCTCAAATACCATCTTCAGTTACCATCACCAAGTACATTGGGTTGTGTTTGTAGTACTGAGCTCCTGAAAGGCCTGGACAAGTTTACTTTTTTGGAACCAAGCCTTCAAGTGCTCTACTCACCTGTAACATTAGCATCACAGGACAGAAATTTCTTTCTATACAAGTTTCTGAAAAGGAAATGCAGAAGTACATGGGTGTCAGCAGGGCACATGTTTTTCTTAACCTTAAAGCTACAGTATGCAGGTTGCAAATGACACAATGCGGTTGCAAGACATGATTTAGTTCCCTTCATGATTTCGTTTCTTTGGTGTTGGGGATCCATGGTCACTTGCCTTCTCTTGTGATAAACAATATGTATGATACTTCAGTTCACAGAAAATTAGGGTTATCAAACTTGTTAGCCGGCACTAGTGAACAGTAGACAGTGTATGGAGAGCAACCACTGATTCAGTTTCAATTCAATTTCAATTTATTTCATTTATACGAGGTCTGTCCATAAAGTATCGTACCTTTTTATTTTTTTTTTAAACTATATGGATTTCATTCATATGTTTTTACATCAGACATGCTTGAACCCTTGTGCGCATGCGTGAGTTTTTCCACGCCTGTCGGTGACATCATTCGCCTGTGAGCACGCCTTGTGGAAGGAGTGGTCCCGCCCGTTGTCGGATTTTCATTGTCTGGAAATGGCGGAATGATTTGGGGGTTTTTTCCATCAGAATTTTTTCAGAAGCTGTTAGAGACTGGCACCTGGAAACCTTTCGAAAAATGTATCTGGCTTTCGGTGAAAATTTTACAGGCTTCACAGAGAATAAGTTCTGGTAGTACAGCTTTAAGGACCCCTTTAAGGACGCTCAGTGTGCCGCGCTCCAAGCTGCGACGACACGGCACAAACCACCAGACCATTTCTGAGCTGATGGCTCAGTGGATACGAGACCATCGTGTGCTCTTTCTCTGGTTATCACAAGAGCTGGACATGAGCCATTTTCCGGCAGATTTCACTTTTAACAAGAGATTTTGTCATGGAAAGCCACGCGGAGGCTTCGTGCATCATGACCGATTCGCTTTGGAAGCGAGACAAAGGAACACCTCTGTTTCAGAGTGTCAGAGGACAAGTTTGGACATGTCTATCTCGGCTTTCAGTGCTTACCAGTCCAGTAAATATCAGTGAAATTGTGGAGAGCTGGACATGTCCAAACCTGTCCTCTGACACGCCGAAACGGAGGTGTTCCTTTGTCTCGCTTCCAAAGCGAATCGGTCGTGACGCGTGAAGCCTCCGCGTGGCTTTCCATGACAAAATCTCTTGTTAAAAGTGAAATCTGCCGGAAAATGGCTGATGTCCAGCTCTTGTGATAACCAGAGAAAGAGCACACGACGGTCTCGTATCCACAGAGCCATCCGTTTAGAAATGGTCTGGTGGCTTGTGCCACGTCGTCGCATCTCGGAGAACGGCACGCCGAGCATCCTTAAAGGGGTCCTTAAAGCTGTAGTAACAGACCTTATTCTCTGTGAAGCCCGTAAAATTTTCACCGAAAGCCAGATAAATTTTTCGAATAGTTTCCAGCTGCCAGTCTCTAACAGCTTCTGAAAAAATTCTGATGGAAAAAACCCCAAATCATTCCGCCATTTCCAGACAATGAAAATCCGACGAGGGGGCGGGACCACTCCTCCACAAGGCGTGCTCACAGGCGAATGACGTCACCGACAGGCGTGGAAAAACTCACGCATGCGCACGAGGGTTCAAGCATGTCTGACGTGAAAACATATGAATCAAATCCATATAGTTAAAAAAAAAATAAAAAGGTACGATAATTTATGGACAGACCTCGTATAGCGCCAAACCACAACAAATATGCCTCAAGGTACTTTACACAAGTAAGGTTTAACCTTACCAAGCCCCAGAGCAAGAACACAGGTGACAGTGGTAAGAAAAAACTCCCTCTGATGATCTGAGGAAGAAACCTCAAGCAGACCAGACTCAAAGGTGACCCTCTGCTTGGGCCATGCAACCAACACACTTGACAATACAATTTACAAAAGAATTTACAAAATGAATATACAGGAAATGCTGTTGGTGCACAGGACAGGAGGGTTACAGAAACAGACACCATACCCATCTCTGGATGGAGCTGCACCTCAAACAGAGAGAAAAAAACACAATCAGGCATCAGAAAGACAAGAAATACTGTATAATTTGTCAGCATTAAACAACAAGAAAAACAGAAGAAATACTAAGGTGATCACCGGCCACTAGCCCTAAACTTCACTAAAAGACCCAGAATTTAGATAAGTTGAGGCCGCGTCACGCTCCATTTACTAATAAAATGAATTAAAAGAGTAAAAGTGTAGTAAGATACTATGCCAGTATTCTAGTAACATAAGTGCGTCTTAGGGCCCCTTCACACACAGCACGAACAAGTAGTAACCAGGGCAAATCACGGCGAAACAACCCGAATGATCGAACTCCGAAAACATTGAGCCGACGTCGGGAGGGACACACGGTCGAGCAGGCGTGAGCGATCCTGCTGCCAAGGTTTTGTGCATGCACACACGAAACTGTATATACTATATATAATATTATATATACGAGGTCTATTAGATAATAAACCGACCCTTTATTATTTTTTTAACTATATGGATTTGAATGACGTGCGATTACACCAATCATGCTTGAACCCTCGTGCGCATGCGTGAGTTTTTTCACGCGTGTCGGTGACGTCATTTCCCTGTGGGCAGGCCTTGAGTGAGATGTGGTCCCGCCCTCTCGGCTGAATTCCTTTGTTTCACACGCTGCTCGAGACGGCGCACATTGCTTTATCAACATTTTTTCTGGACCTGTGAGGAATATCCGAGTGGACACTATTCGAGAAATTAAGCTGGTTTTCGGTGAAAAGTTTAACGGCTGATGAGAGATTATGGGGTGTTTCTGTCGCTGTAAGGACTTCCCACGGAGCGGGACGTCGCGCAGCGCTTCCAGGCGCCGTCGTCGGCCTGTTTCGACCTTAAAACATCCTAATTTAAGGCTTAATTCACCCAGGACATCGTGAGAGAACAGAGAAGATTCAGAAGAGGCCGGCATGAGGAATTTATGCGGACATTCCACTGTTTAAGGACATTTTTTAATGAAAGACGTGCGCGCAAATTCGCCGAGTCGTTTCCGTGACGACTCGGCAAATCTGTGTGCACCGCGACAGGAAGTTCTCTGTTCTCTGACGACTTACTGGGTCAACAGAGCCTGAAATGTGGAAGTTTTCAACTTGAAACGGTGAGACGCTGCCGCCTCGAAGCGCAGATCGCCGTCAGGCGCTGTGGACCGTCCTTAAAGCGACACTACCAGACCAAAATCTCTCATCAGCCGTTAAAATTTTTACCAAAAACCAGCTGAATTTATCGAATTATTATTGAATGGTGTCCACTCAGTTGTGCCTTACAGTTTTGAAACATTTTTATCAAACAAAGCAGCAGTCTCTGAGCCATTCCTAAACAATGAAAAAACAACGAGAGGGTGGGCGACTCCTCACTCAAAGACTGCCCACAGGCGAATGACGTAACCGACAGGCGTGAAAAAACTCTCGCATGCCCACGAGGGTTCAAGCATGTCTGATGTAATCACACGTGATTCAAATCCATATGGTTTTTTGAAAAAAATAATAAGGTCGGATACTTTTCTAATAGACCTCGTATTACAGCCCCAGATCAGAAAAAGTTTGGACAGTATACAAAATGCAAATCCTCCCTGACCCCCCCACCCCCACCCTGACAGTGATTATGGTTATTGATTATGATTATTATTATTTCTTTGCATATCTCTTCTGACAAAGGTCAGAACGAATATACATATATCTCCCTCTACAGTTCACAATATCATTAAACTTTTCA
Source organism: Thalassophryne amazonica (assembly GCF_902500255.1). Classification (NCBI taxonomy): domain Eukaryota; kingdom Metazoa; phylum Chordata; class Actinopteri; order Batrachoidiformes; family Batrachoididae; genus Thalassophryne; species Thalassophryne amazonica. The sequence continues at coordinate 128,138,628 of NC_047108.1, forward strand.
GAGAATTGTGAGAAATTTCAGTGTGTAAAGAGCACAGGCACAAGCCTAAACTGAAAACCCATGACCTCAGATCTCTCAGGTGGCACTTCATCAAAAACAGCTATTCATCAATAGCTGATATAATCAAATGATGAAGGGATTACCTTGAGAAATCTTTGTCAATAACGACCACACAGAGTTACATCCAAATAAACAACAAACAAACAAACAAAACCTTATGTGAACCTTGTCCAGGAGTGGTATAGACTTCTCTGGGCTTGAACGCATCTGGGATGGACGGTCACACAGTGGGAATGTGTATCGGTATTCAACATTGTTTTTTGGGGTTTTTTTTTTTTTTTTGGAAGAACTGGAACCTTCCAGACTGTTACCAGCAACAAGTTTAAAAGCCAGGGTCTGTCACGGCATGGGGTTACGTCAGTGCTCTTGGCAAAGGTAATTTACACTTCTGTGATGACAACATGAATGCAGAAAGTACTGGCTGCAAGATGACATCTTTTCCAAGGACGTCCATGCATTTTTCAACAAGACAATACAAAACCACATTCTACACACATTTCAAAGACATGGGTGCAGAAGAAGAGGGTACAGGTGCTTGACAGTTCTGCCTGCAGTACTCACCTATCCCCAATAGAAAATGTGTGAAGAATTTTGAAATAAAAATAATGCAATAGAAAACGCCATATTGGTGCACACCTTAATTCTCAGAGTTCCATGGACTCTCCTGCAAGTCCACATCAGTTTTGTTTGGATGTTTCCAGGTCTCTGAGGGTTAAGATGTGCTTGCAGGAAAAATGGAACAAATAACTCTGAAATGCTTGGTATCTTCAGCGGTTGTAAAACTACTGCCATCGTTCTTCAGATGTTGTCCCACTAACATGCCCACTATTAGAACATAGCTTGCTAGCATTGGTAGAGTCTATTTTGAGAATATTGTGGATTTTTGTAACTCCCGTTACGGCTGCTCTATTCGCTCACATTCCTTCTTTCCAAAACTCATGTCTTGCAAGCGAACACAATTATTTAAAAGGTGAGTTGAGAACTCACATGCCTGATTGGTAAAAATAAATAAATAAATAAATTTATATATATATATATATATATATATATATATATATATATATATATATATATATATATATATATATATATATATATATATATTTAAGTATGAGCATTATGACAGCTTTATGTGCGTGTGTCTGCACAGGCACACGCACACTCACAGTGCACATGGACATACTGTCACTTTACTGCAGTTGTGTTACTATCTTACTATACTTTTACTATTTGCTATTACAGCATTTGACATCTCAGTGCTGCCTTTTGTAATTCCACAGTGGGTGGAACACATTTCATCACACACACTGTAGCAGATATTTCCTCTGTGTGGGACAATAAACTCTTCAAGCTTGAACACCAAAAGACAATCCCAAAATACATGATCCTCTTCAAGCCAGCTTAAACAAGTGGGACAGCAGTTCTTTGTTTTGTTTAAATCCCAACTCAGACATGCAGCTCTGTTGTCAGCAGCGCACTGCTAGTTGTTTGGCTAACTCCCATCAGCGGCCTACCTTTAGCTGAGCCATCACTTTCCCTGTGCTTAATACCTGTCAGTGTCTCATCAAGTGTCCGTGACACTGTCAGCCTATTGTCATGCTGTTCGCTTCTTTTAAATCAATCTGTCATGCACAGTTAATGTTCACGCTGAAGGATATTGTGCACTGTTTGCTGCCGTTTATGCTCCATCAGCGACAGCACACGACTACAAACGGAATTATGTGATTTGACTGCAGGTCTACTGGATTGTGTGTGCATCTGCTACTGTGACATTAAACTTTGGCCCAGTGGCGGTTAATAAACATTTCTAGGGAACACAGGTATGGTAGTGCAGCCTGGGCAGTTTTAGTCAGCACACCTCCAAAGTTACCCAAAAACTACAAGGTCCTCTAAACCCCAAGCAGTTTCAGATTAACATTAAAATGCCACTAATCCTAAAAAAGTAAGTTGATTTCATTTGATAATTTATGTCACAAAAATTCTTAAGGGGTTATATATTAGCTGAGTTACTTGTTCTACGCATGGGTTCATGTCACTTTACGAGGTCTATTAGAAAAGTATCCAACCTTATTATTTTTTTCAAAAACCATATGGATTTGAATCACGTGTGATTACATCAGACATGCTTGAACCCTCGTGGGCATGTGAGAGTTTTTTCACGCCTGTCGGTTACGTCATTCGCCTGTGGGCAGTCTTTGAGTGAGGAGTCACCCACCCTCTCGTTGTTTTTTTCATTGTTTAGGAATGGCTCAGAGATTGCTGCTTTGTTTGATCAAAATTTTTTCAAAACTGTAAGGCACAACTGAGTGGACACCATTCGATAAATTCAGCTGGTTTTCAGTAAAAATTTTAACGGCTGATGAGAGATTTTGGTCTGGTAGTGTCGCCGTAAGGACGGCCCACGGCGCCTGACGGTGATCTGCGCTTCGAGGCAGCAGCATCTCGCCATTTCAAGTTGAAAACGTCCACATTTCAGGCTCTGTTGACCCAGTAAGTCGTCAGAGAACAGAGAACTTTCAGAAGAAATCGGCGTGAGGAGTTTATTCGGACATTCCATTGTTAACGGACATTTTGTAATGAAAGAACGTGCGGGCAGAGTCGCATGTCGGGCTGGGTCGCGACAGGAAAAAACACCTCCGTGTTGGAAACCTTAACGGGCAAGTTGGAAACATGCCAGCTGTTAAACAATTTCTCAGTTACTCACTTGTTGAAAGCCATCAAAAGCCGCCTGAATTTTACAAATGGTTTTCAACACGGAGGTGTTTTTCCTGTCGCGTCGCACACAGATTCGCCGAGTTGTCACGGAAATGACTCGGCAAATTTGCGCGCACGTCTTTCATTAAAAAATGTTCTTAAACAGTGGAATGTCCGCATAAAGTCCTCATGCCGGCCTCTTCTGAATCTTCCCTGTTCTCTCACGACGTCCTGGGTGAATTAAGCCTTAAATTAGGATGTTTCAGGTCGAAACAGGCCGACAACGGCGCCTGGAAGCGCTGCGCGACATCCCGCTCCGTGGGAAGTCCTTACAGCGACAGAAACACCCCATAATCTCTCATCAGCCGTTAAACTTTTCACCGAAAACCAGCTAAATTTCTCGAATAGTGTCCACTCGGATATTCCTCACAGGTCCAGAAAAATTTTGATAAAGCAACGTGCGCCGTCTCGAGCAGCGTGTGAAACAAAGGAATTCAGCTGAGAGGGCGGGACCACATCTCACTCAAGGCCTGCCCACAGGGGAAATGACGTCACCGACGCGTGAAAAAACTCACGCATGCGCACGAGGGGTTCAAGCATGATTGGTGTACAATCCATATAGTTTAAAAAAAAAATAAAAGTGTCAGTTTCTTATCTACTACACCTCGTATTTAAGGTGTAATACAACCCCAATTCCAATGAAGTTGGGACATTGTGTGAAATGTAAATAAAAACACAGTACAATGATTTTCAAATCCTCTTCAACCTATATTCAATTGAATACACCACAAAGACAAGTGTCTAAGGCAGTCTAAGGCACACCTGTGCACTAATCATGGTGTCTAATCAGCATCTTGATATGGCACACCTGTGAGGTGGAATGGATTATCTCAGCAAAGGAGAAGTGCTCACTATCACAGATTTAGACTGGTTTGTGAACAATATTTGAGGGAAATGGTGATATTGTGTATGTGGAAAAAGTTTTAGATCTTTGAGTTCATCTCATACAAAATGGGAGCAAAACCAAAAGTGTTGCGTTTATATTTTTGTTTGAGTGTGTATATATATATATATATATATATATATATATATATATATATATATATATATACGAGGTCTGTCCAAAAAGTAACAGACCTTTTATTTTTTTCAAAAAGATGGATTTGAATCATGGTGCGCTTGCATCAGACAAGCTTGAACCTTCGTGCGCATGCGTGAGTTTTTTCACGCCTGTCGGTTGCGTCATTCGCCTGTGGGCAGGCTTTGAGTGAGCACTGGTCCACCCCTCTCGTCAGATTTTTATTGTCAGGGAAATGGCTGAGAGGCTGCCGCTTTGCTCCATGAATTTTTTTCAGAAACTGTTAGAGACAGCCAGTTGGAAACCATCGAAAGATTCAGATGAATTTCGGTGAAGATTCTGTCGGCGTCACACGGATTAAGTTGTGTTAAAACCTTTTTAAAGATGGTGTTGGAAAGTGTAAGTACACGGACCCACAACAGGGGGCGGCAAATGAACGGACAATGGAATAGGTCAAATAACAACACTTTACTGTTGCGAACGGCACAACAAACACAACAGATTACACAATAGATCAGCGGTCAAATTACAGGTGTCGTGTGGGCAGGCTCGAAGATAGGAGACGTCTGTCCAAAGCAGAACCGGAACCACACGATTTCCTCCGCCACCAGCCCCCGGGAATACTGGAGCCGCCAAGTCCCGAACTCCCAGGTGGCCACTGCCTCCGCGTGTCGGACCTGGTACTCCTGGCGAGGAACAAAAACACAATTAAACGTGGGTGCGTCTGCACCCAGCAATCTGCACGGCAGGGAAGCTACCTCCACCTCTCGTTGGAGAAAAAGTCTGTTATCAACTCACAAAAAGCACAAAAAAAAGGGCTTTCTATCAAGCAGTCAGGCTGAGGATATTACCTTTCAGGTAGAACGATATCTCGGCAAAGAGGTGGAGATGACGTCTTGCTGATATACCGATGCAGATCAGATGAGTGGTGACAGCTGTCACAGGTGATGAGTGTCAGCTGTCACCCCGGCTGCTCTTGTGAGGCGGCAGCGCCCTCTTGTGCCTGGAGCCCGCACTCCAGGCAGGGTGCCCTCTGGTGGTGGTGGGCCAGCAGTACCTCCTCTTCAGCGGCCCACACAACAGATGGCCCACAGTGGCGGAGGGTGCGGCGCACTGAGCGGCCATCGACAGGCTGGAACGACCAGATCATTTCTAAACTGAACATTGTGTTGATCCGTGACATCGTGTGACTACCACAGAAATGGCAAGAGAGCTGGACATAGCACTTTTGATGCACATTCCACTGTTACAGGAGATTTTGTAATGAACGACGTGCAGAGGAATTTCACGCGTCGGCACGGGAGCAGCTCAGGCCGCGCAGCAAAAAAAACACCTCCGTGTTGGAAACCATTCGGAAGATTCAGATGGCTTTTGATGGCTTTTCAGTCGAGTGAGTATCCGAGAAATTGTATAACAGCTGACATGCCCCAACATGTCTGTGAGACTTCCACGACGGAGATTTTTTTTTGTTGCGCGCAATGAGCGGCTCTGTGCCGACGCGTGAATTCCTCGCACGTCTTTCATTACAAAATCTCCTGTAACAGGGAATGTGCCGCAAAGTGCTATGTCCGCTCTCTTGCCATTTCGGTGGTAGGTACATGATGTCCCGGATCAACACAGTGTTCAGTTTAGAAATGATCTGGTCGTTCCAGCCTGTCGATGGCCGCTCAGTGCGCCGCGCGCCCTCCGCCACTGTGGGCCATCTTTAAAAAGGTTTTAACACAACTAATCCGTGTGACGCGACAGAATCTTCACCGATATCCAACTGAATCTATCGAATGGTTCCAACTGGCTGTCTCTAACAGTTTTCTGAAAAAAATTCATGGAGCAAGCGGCAGCCCTTCCGGCCATTTCCCTGACAATAAAAAATCCGATGAGGGGGTGGACCAGTGCTCACTCAAAGCCTGCCACAGGCGAATGAGCAACCGACAGGCATGGAAAAACTCCGCATGCGCACGAAGGTTCAAGCTTGGCTGATGCAATCACACGTGATTCACATCCATCTAGTTTTTGAAAAAAATAAAAAGGTCTGATACTTTTTGGACAGACCTCGTATATATATATATATATATATATATAATATATATATATATACTAATATATATATATATAGTTCCCCCCTGGCGATCCTGAGCAGCCGGGAAGAAGCAGGCTGACTGGGTGACTGTGAGGAGGAAGCTTAGCCCTAAACAGAAGCCCCATGTACACCGCCAACCCGTTCACATCTCTAACCGTTTTTCCCCACTCGACGACACACCCGCCGAGGATCAAACTCTGGTTATTGGCGACTCTTGTTTTGCGATATGTGAATGTTAGCGACACCAGTAACCATAGTCAATTGTCTTCCGGGGGCCAGAGCAGGCGACATTGAAGGAATTTGAAACTGCTGGCTAAGGCTAAGCGTAAATTTGGTAAGATTGTAATTCACGTCGGCAGTAATGACACCCGGTTACGCCAATCGGAGGTCACTAAATTAACATTAAATCGGTGTGTAACTTTGCAAAAACAATGTCGGACTCTGTAGTTTTCTCTGGGCCCCTCCCCAATCGGACCGGGAGTGACATGTTTAGCCGCATGTTCTCCTTGAATTGCTGGCTGTCTGAGTGGTGTCCAAAAAAATGAGGTGGGCTTCATAGATAATTGGCAAAGCTTCTGGGGAAAACCTGGTCTTGTTAGGAGAGACGGCATCCATCCCACTTTGGATGGAGCAGCTTCCATTTTCTAGAAATTTGGCCAATTTTTCTTAAATCCTCCAAACCGTGACTATCCAGGGTGTTTGGGACCCAGGAAGCAGAGTTGTAGTCTTACACACCTCTCTGCAGCTTCTCTCCCCCTGCCATGCCCCCCAATATACCCATCCCCGTAGAGACGGTGCCTGCTCCCCAGGACTACCAATAAACCAGCAAAAAATCTATTTAAGCATACTCAAAAATTCACACAAAGCAAAAAGAATATAGCACCTTCAACTGCACCACAGACTAAAACAGTTAAATGTGGTCTATAAACATTAGGTCTCTCTCTTCTAAGGCCCTGGTTGGTAAATTTATAATAATTGATCAAACATTTGAGTTATTGCTGCCTAACCGAAAACCTGGTTGACAGCAGGATGAAATCTGTTAGTTTAAATGAGTCAACACCCCCGAGTTCCCACTACACTGTCCAGAATGCTCATAGCACGGGCCGGGGCGGAGGATAGCAGCAATCTTCCATTCCAGTCTTATATTAATCAAAAAACCCAGGACAGAGCTTTATTCATTTGAAAGCTTGTCCTCTTAGTCTTGTCCATACAAATTGGAAGTCCCAAAAAACCAGGTTTATTTGTTTTATTATTCTATCGTCCACCTGGTCGTTACTGTGCGTTTCTCTGTGAATTTTCAGACCTTTGTCTGGACTTAGTGCTTTAGCTCAGATAAGAATAATTATAGTGGGGGCGATTTAACATCCCACACAGATGCTGAGAAATGACAGCCTCAAACACTGCCCATTTAATCTATTATTAGGACTCTATTGGCTTTGCTCAAAAGTAAATGAGTCCACCACCACCCACTTTAATCATATCTTTAGATCTTGTTCTGACTTATGGTATGGAAATAGAAGACTTAACAGTATTCCCTTGGGGAAAACTCCCGGTCTGTCTGATCATTTCTTTAATAACATTTACAAGTTTACTCTGACTGGACTACCCAGCAGTGGGGAATAGTTTCCATTACACTAGAAGTCTTTCAGGAAAGCGCTGTAACTAGGTTTAAGGATATGATTCCTCTTTATGTTCTCTAATGTCATATACCAACACAGAGCGAGTAGCTACCTAAACTCTGTAAGGGAGTTAGAGTATCTTGTCAATAGTTTACATCCTCAATTGAAGACAACTTTGGATGCTGTAGCTCCTCTGAAAAAGAGAGCTTTAAATGCAGAAGTGTCTGACTCCGTGGTATAACTCACAAACTCGTAGCTTAAAGCAGATAAACCCGTAAGTTGGAGAGGAAATGGTGTCTCACTAATTTAGAAGATCTTCACTTAGCCTGGAAAAAGAGTCTGTTGCTCTATAAAAAAGCCCTCCGTAAAGCTAGGACATCTTTCTACTCATCACTAATTGAAGAAAATAGAACAACCCCAGATTTCTTTTCAGCACTGTAGCCAGGCTGACAAAGAGTCAGAGCTCTATTGAGCTGAGTATTCCATTAACTTTAACTAGTAATGACTTCATGACTTTCTTTGCTAACAAAATTTTAACTATTAGAGAAAAATTACTCATAACCATCCCAAAGACGTATCGTTATCTTTGGCTGCTTTCAGTGATGCCGGTATTTGGTTAGACTCTTTCTCTCCGATTGTTCTGTCTGAGTTATTTTCATTAGTTACTTCATCCAAACCATCAACATGTTTATTAGACCCCATTCCTACCAGGCTGCTCAAGGAAGCCCTACCATTATTTAATGCTTCGATCTTAAATATGATCAATCTATCTTTGTAGTTGGCTATGTACCACAGGCTTTTAAGGTGGCAGTAATTAAACCATTACTTAAAAAGCCATCACTTGCTAGCTAAATTATAGGCCCATCTCCAACCTTCCTTTCTCTCAAAAATTCTTGAAAGGGTAGTTGTAAAACAGCTAACTGATCATCTGCACGAGGAATGGTCTATTTGAAGAGTTTCAGTCAGGTTTTTAGAATTCATCATAGTACAGAAACAGCATTAGTGAAGGTTACAAATGATCTTCTTATGGCTCGGACAGTGGATCATCTCTGTGCTTGTTTCTGTTAGACCTCAGTGCTGCTTTTGATACTGTTGACCATAAAATTTTATTACAGAGATAGAGCATGCCATAGGTATTAAGGCACATGCGCTGCGGTGGTTTGAATCATATTGGTCTAATAGATTACAATTTGTTCATGTAAATGGGAATCTTCTTCCAGACTAAGGTAATATTGGAGTTCCACAAGGTTCTGTGCTAGAGACCAATTTTAATTCACTTTATCATGCTTCCCTTAGGCAGTATTATTAGACGGTATTGCTTAAATTTTCATTGTTACGCAGATGATACCCAGCTGTTATCTATCCATGAAGCCAGAGGACACACCACCAATTAGCTAACAACTGCAGGATTGTCTTACAGACCATAAAGACATGGATGACCTCTAATTTCCTGCTTTTAAACTCAGATAAACTGAAGTTATTGTACTTGGCCCCACAAATCTTAGAAACATGGTGTCCTAACCAGATCCTTACCTGGATGGCATTACCCTGACCTCTAGTAATACTGTGAGAAATCTTGGAGTCATTTTTGATCAGGGATATGTCATTCAAAGCGCATATTAAACAAAATATGTAGGACTGCTTTTTTGCATTTACGCAATATCTTCTAAATCAGAAAGGTCTTGTCTCAGAGTGATGCTGAAAAACTAATTCATGCATTTATTTCCTCTAGGCTGGGACTATTGTAATTCATTATTATGCAGGTTGTCCTAAAGTTCCCTAAAAAGCCATTCAGTTAATTCAAAATGACTGCAGCTAGAGTACTGACGGGGACTAGAAGGAGAGAGCATATCTCCCCATATTTGGGCCTATCTTCATTGGTACGGTGAATTCTAGAATAGAATTTAAAGTTCTTCTTCTTCTTATAAGGTTTTGAATAATCAGTCCCATCTTATCTTAGGGACCTCGTAGTACCAATACACCAATAAGAGCTTTGCTCTCAGACCTGCAGGTTAACTTGTAGTTCCCTAGGTTTGTAAGAGTAAAGGGAGGCAAGCTTCAGCTTTCAGGCTCCTCTTGTGTGTGCCGCTGAAAAGGAGGGTACTGCTGGCCCACCACCACCAGAGGGCACCCTGCCTGGAGTGCGGGCTCCAGGCACCAGAGGGCGCTGCCGCCTCACAGGAGCAGCCGGGGTGACAGCTGACACTCATCAACCTGTGACAGCTGTCACCACTCATCTGATCTGCATCGGTATATCAGCAAGACGTCATCTCCACCTCTTTGCCGAGATATCGTTCTACCTGAAAGGTTAATATCCTCAGCCTGACTGCTTGATAGAAAGCCTTTTTGTTGTGATTTTGTGAGTGATAACAGACTTTTTCTCCAACGAAGAGGTGGAGGTAGCTTCCCTGCCGTGCAGATTGCTGGGTGCAGACGCACCCACGGTAATTGTGTTTTGTTCCTCGCCAGCAGTACCAGGTCCGACACGCGGAGGCAGTGGCCACCTGGGAGTTCGGGACTTGGCGGCTCCAGTATTCCCGGGGTCTGGTGGCGGAGGAATCGTGTGGTTCCGGTTCTGCTTTGGACAGGCGTCTCCTATCTTCGAGCCTGCCCACACGACACCTTGTAATTTGACCTTTGATCTATTGCGTAATCTGTTGTGTTTGTTGTGCACGTTCGCAACAGTAAAGTGTTGTTATTTGACCTATTCCATTGTCCGTTCATTTGCGCCCCCTGTTGTGGGTCCGTGTACTTACACTTTCCCAACACCTCTCCTGTGGAACCAGCTCCCAATTCAGATCAGGGAGACAGACACCCTCTCTACTTTTAAGATTAGGCTTAAAACTTTCCTTTTTGCTAAAGCTTATAGTTAGGGCTGGATCAGGTGACCCTGAACCATCCCTTAGTTATGCTGCTATAGACGTAGACTGCTGGGGGGTTCCCATGATGCACTGTTTCTTTCTCTTTTTGCTCTGTATGCACCACTCTGCATTTAATCATTAGTGATTGATCTCCTGCTCCCCTCCACAGCATGTCTTTTTCCTGGTTCTCTTCCCTCAGCCCCAAACCAGTCCCAGCAGAAGACTGCCCCTCCCTGAGCCTGGTTCTGCTGGAGGTTTCTTCCTGTTAAAAGGGAGTTTTTCCTTCCCACTGTAGCCAAGTGCTTGCTCACAGGGGGTCGTTTTGACCGTGGGGTTTTACATAATTATTGTATGGCCTTGCCTTACAATATAAAGCGCCTTGGGGCAACTGTTTGTTGTGATTTGGCGCTATATAAAAAAATTGATTGATTGATTGATTGATTGATATATATATATATATATATATATATATATATATATATATATATATATATATATATATATATATATATATATATATATATACAGGGTGGGGCCAATAAAATGTTACCAATTTTTAATTTGTAGGCAATTACAACAACCCACAGACCATTGAGGCCCTGAAGGCCAACATCCGTCAGGAAATTTGGAGAATCCCTCTTGAGATGTGTGACAGTGTCATCACAAACTTCAGTGTGCGTGTTGCAGCTGTAATCCAAAGAAGAGTGTGGAATGAACATTTCATCAATTATTGAACTGTGCGGAAAACAAGAGACAAAGTGGGAAACCTTTGGTATCAAATATTCATTTGATGCTTCTGTTACAAGTCTGAAATAAAATTTTGAATAAGTTCTCATTTCAGAATGTTGTATACGATCAAAAGTGGTAACATTTTATTGTCCCACCCTGTGTGTAGTGGTGGAGGAGTCCATATAGAATCAATGTATGGGGGGGATCTGAAAATGGTTTATTCTTTGTGATTTTTTTTTTAAATAATTGATTTGAATGAAATATCACTGTTTTAAGCTTAGATTTTAAAGTGTTAGTTTAAGGGCTGTCAGAAATATGAAAATTTTAAATGTTACCATTTCTGGCTATGAGGCAGGGCTGGTCGCCATTAAGTGGTCAGTGCGCTTGGTTTCAGTGCACAGGTTTCTCGGTTCGAACCCCCCACATTTCTCCATGTAATGTGGAGTTGCGTCAGGAAGGGCATCCGGTGTAAAACTTGTGCCAAATCAACATGCAGATCCACCTTGGATCTGCTGTGGAGACCCTGAGTGAAATTTCTGGTTACGGTACACAGTGTAATGTGGTGATGAACTCCAGTATCCACTAATGTCTCTGTAAATCTTTCCTATCAAAAGGGGCTCAGCACTTTAATCATGAATATAGCAAATATCAGCTGTTTTGTATGAAAAAATTTAGTGTTCTGTGTAGAAAATGAAGCAACACTCCCTCTGTGTGTTTTAATTTGAGCTTCTCTGTTTCTTGTCTTCATAACTGTGCTGCATGTTCGGTACACATGACTCCCACACATGGCAACGTAATTTCACACCAGTTTGTGATGACGTCACAAACAGTGATTTAATCTGTTGGTTCATGATACCACTACGAAGTGCAGCAGATTTTCCTGATACCACCACAAAACATTTCCTGAAGGTATCAGGAGTCTCCCCATGATTATGAAGTGATGACACAGATTTTGTTCTTTAAAAAGCTCAAATGATTACAGCAAAGATCACAAAAAGTTCTTTACAGCCAATTTTGGTTCAGCAGCTTCCTCCTTGGTTGACAGCCTTTCAGGCCGTAGATGAAGAGCTCTCTTGAAGGTGGGCGATGTCACATCTCGGTCTGACTCCTCCACCGCCTTCATCAATCCCTTTGTTGGGAACCTGTGGTTCCTCCCCTGTCAGATTCAGGTGATTTGATTTGCATCGTTAAAACATTTCAAATGACTGCAGATTTACTCCAAATGACAGTGATGCAGTTTCTTGAAGTAGTTCATGATGACATCCTTGAGTTGATCCAAAGTTGGTTTTACATCTACACACACAGAAACCTGTTTATTTATTTGATTTTATACTGATATCTAAGTTTGAATGCTGCAGATGAACCTAAGATTGGGAGTTGTTCTGGTTTATTGCAGGATGCAAGCGGTTTGCAGACTTCTAAAACCTTCTGCAGTATGTCACAGTAATGCATAATGCATCAGCTACTGTAAGAGTCTGCAAGGAAACCTTTTTTCCTGATGGATTTGTGCACTTGATCTTATCTGAACTCTCTTTCTAGGATCACAATTGCGCACGTTTGCCAGCAGCGCTGTTCTTCCTGTGCAATTAATTCCTTTGTCTTCTGTCAGTGTTGTGAGTCCAACTGATTTCAAGGTGTTCCTGCAGTGTGCGCCTGTGGTCAGAGACACATCCTCTGCAGATCACATGCCTTTGAGGAACTGATGCTAATCTAGTCAGAGAGAAGACGGGGGGGTGTTGCACTTTCTACCCCCTCCTCCTCCTCCCCCCCTTTTTTTCCCTCTCTGTTGAAGACTGATTGTGCTGCAATATGTCGCATGGCCGCGGTCAGAACGGCGCGCTGAGGTACAACTACTCGCGTTCTTATCACGTCAGCGGCGTACGCCTCTTGAAGCAGCGTGTGGACGAGCACGTGTTCGGTGCAGCGAGCTAACAAACGCTTACTGGACACACAACAAAAGCTAATGCTTGCATGTGCTGCTGATCAAAATAAGAAAAAAGGGGAAAAACCGATTCTTTTGATCTCCATGACGCATTTGCTTAATCTCTTTGTGTGTAGAAATAAAAGAACTCTTTGAATGTTATCTGGACATCTATTCAAAGAAAACCTTTGATATTTATGAGGATGCCTCTATTAATATTCATGCACATAAACTTATGCATGTCCCCTCGCTTTTGCTGCATTGCCTGTATTTTATTTATTTTGCAGCACCTTTCATCGCAGCTTCCTGCAACAGAAGTTGAAGTGGACTGTAGGTGTTTTTTTAGTCCCATGAGAGTGAAGTGATTGAAAGCTATTGAGCTTGTTTGAGTGTTTGCTGGGGCTGAGTGAGGCATCTGCCCTGAGACATTTTTGCACTACGGGATCCTGCTGACTTGCTCGCTCACACTGCCATAGAAACAGGGTTCCTAAGTGCAGTGGAGACTCATTTTGTTCAAGAACAAGCGAGGGAGAGCATCGGGAGGAGAGAGCACAAAGGGGGCGAAGCAGACGCACAGAGAAAAAGAGAAAGCAGAGGGAGGGAGAAGTGGAGGAGATAGTGAGGGATTAAGGGAAGAAAGTGAGACACATAGTCAGAGGTGAGTATACGTAGCTGTCACTGTAGATTGAATCAGCCCGTTCAAATCTTGATGCTTTGTCTTTGTTTCGTCTTTTGGAGATTGATTTTTCTGCTGAGGTGCAGTGAAACAGGTTGCAGGTTATCAGTTTGTTGCAGGATGTGAGGAGAGGAGGAGAAGCAGCGTATGGTGCTTTGGTCTCGGACGCAGAGCCAGATGCAGAACAGCAGTGTTCTTTTGATTTACTCACTTACTCTGGAGTCACCTATTAAATGTGGCACCTTGCACTTTTGGGCAGTGCATGCTGATATCAAATTACTGCTGTGTGTGTGTGTGTGTGTGTGTGTGTGTGTGTGTGTGTGGTGTGTGTGTGTGGTGTGTGTGTGGTGTGTGTGTGTGTGTGTGTGTGTGTGTGTGTTGTGTGTGTTGTATCACACTCTTTTCTATCATTTATGAAGCACCATGTTAATATTTGATTAGATTTAAGGTCTGCAGCTGCACTTTCTGCGACTACGTTACACATCTCTGCCCACATGGTGACATCAGCTACAGATTGACTTTGTGCTGTTTTTATCTATTATTAAACCTCAGGACTTATACTTTATACTCGTTGCTGCAGCGCAGCTGATGGAACTTTGTCAAGTGCATTGTGTAAAATGTGAAGTCAGTAGAGTCCAACTGGTATATTGCTTGACTGATAATGACAGCCGATATGAGTCTTTCTGTATCCACATCTGTGTTTTGGATTTTGCTAATATGAAAACCAAAATTTATTTTACCAAATTAAAAAAAAAGATGGAAAAAAACACATTGGCTGTTGGACAAAGTTTGTCCAGCATAGGGTGATTTGATAGCATTGCTTACATATTTGTCAAGCATGGCTGGGACCTCATCACCCCTTGGTTGCATTAGCTACAGCATAAGAGACAGAGGCAAAGAGACCAGCTGTCATTCATTTGCAATCACAGTCAAGTGACAAGAGATGAGTGGCCGTTATGTGACCAGCTAGACTGTGCTAAAATGGATGAGAAGTTTATTTTATGCAAAGCTGAGCGATGCGACACAGCAACTGAGGTTCAGAGTGGAGGCAACGTAACATACTTTGGTTGGTTGCTGTTTATATTTATAGTTATTTATAATAATGTACTTGTAAAACTGTAAAACATCAAGCCTCAATTACATTTTGTAAAAATTGTTGGGAAAGTGTAGGGACATGGACCCACAACAGGGGGCGTAAATGAACAGGACGATGGATGAGCCAAAAAATAACAATTTACTGTTGTAAATGTGCACAACGGAATACAGACAGAAACAGAATTTAGATTACAGTCAATTACACGAAGGTGGCGTGTGGGCAGGCTCGAGGATAGGAGAGCACCGTCCGGAGAAGAGCCGGGCCCCACACGATTTCCACCGCCACCGGATCTGGAAACATACAGGAGACGCCAAGTCCTGATCTCCCCAGGTGGCCACTGTCTCCAGCTGTCGGATCTGGTACTGCTGGCAGGAAACAAAACAGAAAAAGTGTTGTGAAAGTGTAGGAACATGGACCCACAACAGGGGGCGTAAATGAACCGGCAATGGATAAGCCAACAGTAACAATTTAATGTTGTAAATTGTGCACAACGGAATACAGACAATAACAAGTTTGGAACTACAGTCAATTACACGTTGGGTGACATGTGGGCAGGCTCGAGGATAGGAGACGCCCGTCCAGAACTGAGCCGGATCCCCACACGGCCCTCACTGCCAACGGATCTGAAGAACACCGTAGCCGCCAAGTCCTGAGCCCCCAGGTGGCCACCGTCTCCAGCTGTCAGACCTGGCACTGCTGGCAGAGAACAAAAACAGCACAGGTGAGTGTGAGTACGCACACTCAGTAATCCCACAGTCTGTGTTCTTTTGGGAGGGAGCACCTCCACCTCCAATCACACACTCGTGCAGCTCCTGTCTAACCACCTATCTGGTTGGGGTGTGAAGCGAAGCCGTCGCTGATCACACCAAACTCCAATCCCACAGATAAGGCAAACACCACAGGAAAATGGCTGCAAAAGAGTTCAGACTATTATTCAGTTTTAAGTCAGCAGAGAAATTACCTCCAAGGTAGCTGATTTCTCGGCGGGGAGGTGGAGTTGCAGTCCGGCCTTTATGGTGGTGGTGATGTGGATGAGTGACAGCTGGTGCTGATGACGAGTGACAGCTGTCACTCCCGGTTGCTATGAAGCCCGCACTTCAAGCAGGGCGCCATCTGGTGGTGGTGGGGCAGCAGTACCTCCTCTTCAGTGGCCCACACAACAAAAAGAGGTGAGTGGAGACACTCAGTAATTCCTTGGAATAGTCCAGTTCATGCAGGTGGGAAACAACACCTCCACCTCCGCAAATATGAACACAGTCTTTTACAGAACCTGAACAGTCACTTGTCTCACTGATCGTGAAAGGTGCGATCCGTCACCCTGCTGTCACCGACCAGCTCAGCCTCCAGCTGACGCAAGTAACCAGGTACTCCTGTAACAGACAGACAAACAGTTGGAGTGCGATACGGCACAGATATGGCTGAGGATTATTACCTCGATTTACAGGTGATATCTCGGCAGTGAGGTAGAGATGCTGCCTGGCTTTTGTGGTGATGGCTGATGAGTGACAGCTGGCAGGGGTGATGAGTGACAGCTGTCACTCCCGGTTGGATCTGCAATGCAGCAGCGCCCTCTCGTCCCCGAAGCCCGCACTTCGGGCAGGGCGCCCTCTGGTGGTGGTGGGCCAGCAGTACCTCCTCTTCAGGGGCCCACACAACAGGACCCCCCCCCCCCCCCCAATGGGCGCTTCCTGGCGCCCGACAAGGCTTGTCGGGGTGTCGGGTGTAGAAATCGGCCAGGAGGGCCAGGTCCAGGATGAAGCTCCTCTTCACCCAGGAGCGTTCTTCAGGTCCATACCCCTCCCAGTCCACCAAGTACTGGAACCCCCGGCCCTTCCGACGGACATCCAGGAGCCGGCGCACCGTCCAAGCCGGCTCCCCGTCGATGATCCGGGCAGGAGGCGGCGCCGGTCCGGGAGCAAAGAGGGGTGAGGTGTGGTGTGGTTTCAGTCTGGACACATGGAAAACAGGGTGGATCCGCAGTGCTGGGAGTTGGAGCTTCACTGCGGCCGGGTTGATGATCTTGAGGACCTTGAAGGGACCAGTGAAGCATTCCTTCAGTTTCGGGGAGTCCACTTGCAGGGGTATGTCCTTCATTGATAGCCACACTTCCTGCCCGGGCTGGTATGCAGGGGCCGGGGAACACCGGCGGTCTGCATGAGCCTTAGCCCTCATCCGGGCCTTCAACAGGACAGACCGGGTGGTGCGCCACACCCGACGGCATCGTCGCAGGTGGGCCTGGACCGAGGGCACACCGACCTCTCCCTCCACCACTGGAAACAATGGGGGCTGGTACCGCAGACACACCTCAAACGGGGAGAGGCCGGTGGCAGAGGACACCTGGCTGTTATGCGCGTACTCGATCCAGGCCAGATGTTCACTGCAGGCCATCGGGTGCGCGGATGTCACACAGTGTAAAGTCTGTTCCAGTTCTTGGTTGGCCCATTCTGCCTGTCCGTTAGTCTGCGGGTGATACCCGGACGAGAGGCTCACGGTGGCCCCCAGTTCTCTGCAGAAACTCCTCCAGACTTGGGAGGAGAACTGGGGACCACGATCAGAGACGATGTCTGTAGGTATCCCATGCAGACGCACGATGTGGTGGACCAGGAGGTATGCTGTCTCCTGGGCCGTAGGGAGCTTCGGGAGGGCCACGAAGTGGGCCGCCTTGGAGAACCGGTCCACTATCGTGAGGATGGTTGTCATGCCCTGGGATGGTGGGAGGCCCGTGACGAAGTCCAGGCCGATGTGGGACCAGGGGCGATGGGGCACGGGTAACGGCTGGAGGAGTCCCTGTGCCCGGTGATGGTCAGCTTTGCCCCTGGCACAGGTGGTACAAGCCTGGGACATAGTCCTGGATGTCGGCTTCCATAGACGCCCACCAGAAGCGCTGCCGGACTACCGCCACAGTCCTTCGCACCCCTGGATGGCAGGAGAGCTTGGAACCATGGCAGAAGTCCAGGACTGCAGCTCTGGCTTCTGGTGGGATGTAGAGGCGGTTCTTCGGTCCTTTTTCTGGGTCCGGGTTCCGTGCCAGGGCCTCCCGGACGGTCTTCTCCACGTCCCAGGTGAGGGTGGCCACGATAGTGGACTCAGGAATGATGGATTCCGGCGGATCCGACAGCTCTGGCTTGACTTCCTCTTCATGCATCCGGGACAGGGCATCCGATCTTTGGTTCTTGGTCCCGGGGCGATAGGTGATCCGGAAGTCAAAATGCCCGAAGAACAGTGACCAGCGGGCATGCCTGGGGTTCAGCCGCTTGGCGGTCCTGATGTACTCCAGGTTCCGGTGGTCCGTGAAAACCGTAAATGGCACCATAGCTCCCTCCAACAAATGTCTCCACTCCTTGAGAGCCTCTTTCACCGCGAGGAGTTCCCCATTGCCCACGTCATAGTTCCGCTCCGCTGGGGTCAACCTGCGTGAAAAATAGGCACATGGGTGGAGGACCTTGTCGGACTCTCCGCTCTGGGACAACACGGCTCCTATCCCTGAGTCAGAGGCGTCCACTTCAACCACGAACTGGCGGTTAGGATCGGGCTGCACCAGAATTGGTGCAGTCGAGAACCGGCGTTTCAACTCCCTGAATGTGGCCTCGCACCAATCCGACCAGGTGAAGGGGACTTTGGAGGAGGTCAGGGCTGTCAAGGGGCTAACCACCTGACTGTACCCCTTGATGAACCTCCTATAGAAGTTCGCAAAGCCGAGGAACTGTTGCAGCTTCCTACGGCTTGTTGGTTGGGGCCAATCTCTCACCGCCGAAACCTTGGCCAGATCAGGGGCGATGGAGTTGGAGGAGATTATGAACCCCAGGAAGGACAAAGAAGTGCGGTGAAACTCGCACTTCTCGCCCTTCACAAACAGCCGGTTCTCCAACAACCGCTGCAGGACCTGACGTACATGCTGGACATGAGTCTCAGGATCCGGGGAAAAGATGAGTATATCGTCTAGATATATGAAGACAAATCGGTGCAGGAAGTCCCGCAAGACGTCGTTAACCAAAGCTTGGAATGTCGTGGGGGCATTAGTGAGGCTGAATGGCATGACCAGGTACTCAAAATGACCTAATGGGGTGTTAAATGCCGTCTTCCATTCGTCTCCCTTCCGGATCCGAACCAGGTGGTACGCATTCCTAAGATCCAACTTTGAGAAGATTTTGGCTCCATGCAGGGGCGTCAGCACTGAATCTAACAGGGGCAATGGGTATTGATTGCGAACCGTAATCTCGTTCAGCCCTCTGTAATCAATGGACAGAGTCTGCCGTCTTTCTTGCCCACAAAAAAGAAACCAGCACCCATCGGGGAGGTGGAGTTCCAGATCAGCCCGGCAGCTAATGAGTCCTGGATGTAGGTCTCCATTGATTCGCTCTCTGGGCGTGAGAGATTGTACAGCCTGCTGGACGGGTACTCAATGCCCGGGATCAAATCAATGGCGCAATCATATGGACGGTGCGGGGGAAGAGTGAGTGCCAGATCTTTGCTGAAGACGTCAGCAAGATCGTGGTACTCCTCCGGCACTGCCGTCAGATTGGGGGGGACTTTAGCCTCCTCATTAGCCGTCACACCGGGGGGGACCGAGGATCCTAAACACTCCCGGTGGCAGGTTTCGCTCCACTGAGCCACAACCCCAGACGGCCAATCAATCCGGGGATTGTGTCTTATCATCCACGGGAAGCCCAAAATCACGCGGGAGGTAGAAGGAGTCACATAAAACATGATTGCTTTTTTCACATGATCGCTTCACTCCCCCCCACCTTCCTGAGGTTGATCGCGTGCATCATGACTGATGAAACGTCAGATCTGTGGGCCTAATAAAAGAGAGATGCAGCAGGAGCATCCTGTGCCTCACGCCTGTTTTTAGTTTAGATCTAAAGTACTTGATTTATGTGTAGCAGTCACACACAAATATGTTCAACCTGCGAGCACTTGTATCTCTCGCCTCTCTTCACTTCCATGCTTTGGTGCACTTATAAGCATCTTCCTTCTATTCTTTCAGCAGCAGCTTTGGGAGAAAGACGAATTGCACTGATCCAACCAGCCTTTTCAGTTTTCCGCTGGCTCCTGCCGTGACAGGACCCTGGTGGTCCTTGCTGGCAGGCTTTCCATGTGATGTGTGATGTGTTTATAGATGTGGTTGGTGGCTGCATTCCAGATGTGTACATGCTTATGGAGCACATGTGACCAAGAGCACATGTGTGTGTGCGTGTGCGTGTGTGTGTGGGGTCAGCAGCACTGACATGATTGTGTGTGATGAGGACCGCCGCAAGGGTCCTTCGCGTTTCCTAGTGAGAGGATTCAAAGATATTCTGGCATTTGTCTCCTACCCTCCCTGACATGTTTTATGACTTCTTGTTAAAATGTCACTCACGGAGGGCGGATTGAAGAATGTCCCTGAGAGGGAGCTTAGTGTGGTAACGGTGGTGCACGGCGGTGTGATGAAGTGCACAGTGGGGAGTGTGAGGCTGCAGGATCGGGGAGATAATGCTGCGATTTGTGACGACTGCTTCCAGGCACAATTTGTTTCACTTCAATATGAAATTGGATTGGATTTTAGCAGCCCTGTGATCTGGATCAATACCCGGGCAGTTTGTGAGGGGAAACAATATTGTGTTCGTAACGTAGACGATATGCTACAACAAGAAAGGTGACACTTGTTTAATGGAAGGATTAAAAGTTCATGTTAAGTGCTGTTCCTACGTGCATCATTTTTGACCACAGCGCCCCGTGTTATCAAATCAAAGGGAGTCCTGGGGATAGTTTTAAGGAGTCTTGAAGACTCTTTGATAAGTTTTGGTGTTTTGATTCATTGGACATTGACAGGCGCAGAGAGACTGTGAGATCCAGAGCCTCCTGTGATCATGTGGAAGACTCTGGGGATTACACTCACCTTTTGGGGGTCTTCTAAGGAACAGAACTGTCAACCGTTTGGTGACCCTGATTATGATCCATTTCACAGGTCCTTGATTGATTGCTTGGTCAGATGGTTAATATTTGCCCTATTGTGGCTTCAAATCCAACAAAATCTCATAAAACTTCAGAGAGTTTGCTGCTCTGTGTGTCAGTAACATTGAGAACTGCACTGAGACGCTCTGATCAGGCTACACTTTAACTGCTGCACACGGACAACAGCATGAACATAAACCTCTTTGTATATTGTGCCTAAAACTCTTGTGTCATGTTTAAATGGTCAAAAAAAAAAAAAAAAAGATAAAAAACCTCCTGGATTCAACCCCTTAATCGTATGTGATCCAAAAGTGAATGGTTTCTTTTTTGGTCCATACCCCACCCTTCTGCCAAGTTTCAACAGACAAACAGGAATGAAATATTACCTCCTTGGCAGAGGTAAGCAACAGAACATAAATTTGTTACAAGCATCACCAGAAGTGGACTTTCTAATGTCAAGCAGCAAACTATTCCATAACATATGAGCATGATATGCGAAAGCCCTAAAGCCTGCTGACGTGACACAAGGTAAGCCTGCATCCCGAGTCCACAGGGTGCGAGGGTGCATATGTAAGGCTTAAGGAGATCTGTGAGAGACATGGCTACACAGCTTTATAAATCAACAACAAAACCTTAAAATCTGCTCTTTAATTTGCAGGAAGCCAACAAAGAAACTGGTGTGATGTGATCAAATCTTCAGGTTTTAGTCAAAACTCCAGCAGCTGTGCTTTTACAAATCCCCTTGCTGTCACACTTTGTCTTGTTGCCATCTAGAAGGTAATGAAAGAATGAATGAGTGAATAAATCAATTTGTTTCAAATGCAGAAACCACAAAAAAGGACCAGATAATCCACGAAAAGATATGTCAACTAAGAAACAATGCTTGAAGAAGTAACCACATATGAACTCCGACCCTCTTCTCACTATTTATATATTAATACAAATGACAACTTAATTATAGCAGCATGTTAATTCAGATATTTACAGTCCAGTACCCACCCAGTGTCTATGAACAATCAAAAAGATTTTTATTGTTACATATTGTTTTATCTCTCATTGTGAACCTGCTTGTCTGCATAATTCTTAAACTGTTGCTTCTGTACTTTTTGTAATCTATAAATCCGCCCCACAAACTCTTCATAGTTGTGTGAACACGGTGCTGTTTTTTAAAAACGTTTAACACTCTTCTTAAATTATAACACCCCCCCCAGTCACAAAACATTTTTTGAATATTGTCCAGAAGTAAATTTTTTTTTTTTGCTTTATACATAATCTGTGCTGTTTGAAATTTAACTACATCCCAAAATTTCAATGCATGTGATCTCAAAAACAGTGTGTTTGTGTGCTCCCTGTACCCCACATTATGCACGCTACTAATTGCCCATTTTTGTAGTTTATATAATGGTTGTAAGTTGTTTTTCTAGGTGTTACCGCAGACCTCCACACAGTAGTTTAGATACGGTAAGATAAGCGAACAGTACCTGTCTAATTTTCCCAAAACTGACACATTCCTTGCCATTTTGACTGAATGTAACTTATGTGGGATTTCCAGCTAATTTTGTGGTCCAATGTCACACCCACAAATTTATTTTCATACACTCCCTCAATAATAACATTTTCTATTTTGATTTGCACCTCTGCATCCACAATTTCCAAATAACATAAATTTTGTTTTATTTACATTCATTCATTCATCTTCTACCACATAGTCCAATTAAGGGTCGCGGGGTGCTGGAGCCTATCCCAGCAGTCATAGAGCACGAGGTGGGGTACGCCCAGGACAGGACACCAGTCTGTCGCAGGGCCACAAACAGACAAACACAGTCACACCCACACACAGACCTACGGACAGTTGTAAAGATTCCAATCCACCTAACCCGCATGTTTTTGGATGTGGGAGGAAACTGGAGCACCCAGAGGAAACCCACACAAACACAGAGAGAACATGCAAACTCCACACAGAAAGGCCATGGGAATTGAACCCATGACTTTCTCGCTGTGAGGCAACAGTGGTAACCACTAAGCCACCATGCTGCCCTGTTTTATTTACATTTAAAGACAATTTGTTTTTATCAAACCATATTTTTAATTTATTAATTTCTGCAGCTGTAAACTATAAAAGCAGCTGTAAATTATCTCCAGAGTAAAAAATGTTTCTGTCATTTCATTTCATTTATATAGCGTCAAATCACAACAAATTTGCCTCAAGGCACTTCACACAAGTAAGGTCTAACCTTACCAACCTCTAGAGCAAGCACACAGGTGACAGTGGTAAGGAAATGTTTTGAGGAAGAAACCTCAAGCAGACCAGACTCAAAGGGGTGACCCTCTAGTTGGGCCATGCTACAGACACAGTTTACAATATGAATATACAGGAAATTTTGGGAAATTTTGTCAGTCTATGCTGGTGCACAGGACGGGCAAACATTAGCAAACAGAATAAATTTCAAAGTTTTGGACACTCAACATATGCCATTTATGTACAGAAAGAACAGGTCTGGACCCAAAACTCATCCCTCATGTACACGGCAGGTGATATTCTTACATTGTGATTTATGGTCAGCTGTTTGTACAAATTGCTGCCTGTTTGTTAAATAGCTTTTCAACCAGTTTAGCACAGTTCCCCTGCTGCTATCCCTTTCCATTTTTTCAACTAATATGTTGTGGTTGATGGTGTCAAATCAAATCAAATCAATTTTATTTATATAGCGCCAAATCACAACAAACAGTTGCCCCAAGGCGCTTTATATTGTAAGGCAAAGCTCTGCCTCCCATTCTACTCTTACAAACCCTAGGAACTACAAGTAAGCCTGCAATCTGAGAGCGAAGCGCTCTATTGGGGTGATATGGTACTATGAGGTCCCTAAGATAAGATGGGACCTGATTATTCAAAACCTTATAAGTAAGAAGAAGAATTTTAAATTCTATTCTAGAATTAACAGGAAGCCAATGAAGAGAGGCCAATATGGGTGAGATATGCTCTCTCCTTCTAGTCCCCGTCAGTACTCTAGCTGCAGCATTTTGAATTAACTGAAGGCTTTTCAGGGAACTTTTAGGACAACCTGATAATGAATTACAATAGTCCAGCCTAGAGGAAATAAATGCATGAATTAGTTTTTCAGCATCACTCTGAGACAAGACCAAGTACAATAACTTCAGTTTTATCTGAATTTAAAAGCAGGAAATTAGAGGTCATCCATGTCTTTATGTCTGTAAGACAATCCTGCAGGTTAGCTAATTGGTGTGTGTCCTCTGGCTTCATGGATAGATAAAGCTGGGTATCATCTGCGTAATTAACCTTAGTCTGTGAAGAAGACTCCCCATTTACATGAACAAATTGTAATCTATTAGACAAATATGATTCAAACCACCGCAGTGCAGTGCCTTTAATACCTATGGCATGCTCTAAACTCTGTAATAAAATTTTATGGTTAACAGTATCAAAAGCAGCACTGAGGTCTAACAGAACAAGCACAGAGATGAGTCCACTGTCCGAGGCCATAAGAAGATCATTTGTAACCTTCACTAATGCTGTTTCTGTACTATGATGAATTCTAAAACCTGACTGAAACTCTTCAAATAGACCATTCCTCTGCAGATGATCAGTTAGCTGTTTTACAACTACCCTTTCAAGAATTTTTGAGAGAAAAGGAAGGTTGGAGATTGGCCTATAATTAGCTAAGATAGCTGGGTCAAGTGATGGCTTTTTAAGTAATGGTTTAATTACTGCCACCTTAAAAGCCTGTGGTACATAGCCAACTAATAAAGAGAGACTGATCATATTTAAGATGGTAGGGCTTCCTTGAGCCCTACCATTTTTTAAATAAATCTATGAAGATTCCCACTGAGTACATTTTCTTTTCCATACTGTTTGTGATTTCCTCGATGAGTTCACGTGAAGTTGAGCTGTGGGTTTTGAATCCATGTTGACTATCTGTTAAAAAACTGTGTCTGTCAGTGAAACAGTTGAGTCGAGCAGTGAAGAGTTTTTCAAATAACTTGGAGAATTGCAAAAGTACAGAAATAGGCCTGTAATTTGTAAAACGGTGTCTGTTCCCATTTTTGTATAATAGAATTACTTTGGCAGTTTTCATTTTGTTGTGAAATGTACTGCCTTGAAAAGACAGGTTAGAGATATAAGGTAATGGTTTACTATTTCTTCAATGACTTTCTTAATCACTGTCATGTCAGTGTCATTCCAATAAGTATTTTTTTGTTCTTGCATTTATTATATATGTGCAAGAACAAAACATCATGTGCCCTGCCAGTCAAAAGATTGGACGCACTTTCCTGTTCATTTAATGGGAAAGTGTGTCCCAACCTGTGAGTGGGACTGTGCAGTATGTGGGAACATGACTTTAAATAACGTGTTTGTGAGGGGAGCAGGCGTAGCATTGCTGAACGTGAGGAAGTACTTATTGTTCCTATGAGAGTAGGTAACTCAGTGGGATATGAGTTGGCTTAATACGAGGTCTGTCCATAAAGTAACGGTCCTTTTTATTTTTTTTAAAAGCTATATAGATTTCATTCATATGTTTTCACGTCAGACATGCTTGAACCCTCGTGCACATGCGTGAGGTTTTTTCCACGCCTGTCGGTGGCGTCATTCGCCTGTGAGCACGCCTTGGTGGTCCACCCCCTCGTCGGATTTTCATTGTCTGGAAATGGCGGAATGAAAAGGACTTTTTTTCCATCAGAATTTTTTCAGAAGCTGTTAGAGACTGGCACCTGGAAACCATTTGAAAAATGTATCTGGCTTTCGGTGAAAATTTTACGGGCTTCACAGAGAATAAGGACTTTAACTACAGCTTTAAGGACCCCATTTAAGGACGGTTGGTGTGCCACGCTCCGAGCTGCGACGTCGCGGCACAAACCACTGGATCATTTCTAAACGGATGGCTCAGTGGATACGAGACCATCGTGTGCTCTTTCTCTGGTTATCACAAGAGCTGGACATCAGCCATTTTCTGGCAGATTTCACTTTTAACAAGAGATTTTGTCATGGAAAGCCGCGCGGAGGCTTCGCGCGTCACGACCGATTCGCTGATGAAGCGAGACAAAGGAACACCTCCGTTTCGGAGTGTTAGAGGACAGGTTTGGACATGTCTATCTTGGCTTTCAGTGCTTACCAGTCGAGTGAGTATAAGAGAACTTGTGGAGAGATAGACATGTCCCAACTTGTCCTCTAACACTACAAAATGGAGGTGTTCCTTTGTCTCGCTTCATCAGCGAATCGGTCGTGACGCGCGAAGCCTCCGCGCGGCTTTCCATGACAAAATCTCTTGTTAAAAGTGAAATCTGCCGGGAAATGGCTGATGTCCAGCTCTTGTGATAACCAGAGAAAGAGCACACGACGGTCTCGTATCCACAGAGCCATCAGCTTAGAAATGATCCAGTGGTTTGTGCTGCGTCGTCGCAGCTCGGAGCGTGGCACACCGACCGTCCTTAAAGGGGTCCTTAAAGCTGTAGATAAAGTCCTTATTCTCTCTGAAGCCTGTAAAATTTTCACCGAAAGCCAGATAAATTTTTCGAAAGGTTTCCAGGTGCCAGTCTCTAACAGCTTCTGAAAAAATTCTGATGGAAAAAAAGTCCTTTTCATTCAGCCATTTCCAGACAATGAAAATCCAACGAGGGGGCGGGACCACTCCTCCCACAAGGAGTGCTCACAGGCGAATGACGTCACCGACAGGCGTGGAAAAACTCACGCATGCGCACAAGGGTTCAAGCATGTCTGACGTGAAAACATATGAATCAAATCCATATAGTTTTTGAAAAAAGTGTGTATCATTTCCTTGAGCTGACTTCTTGTTTGCTGCCATCATTTATGGCTCAAGGCTGCAGTCCAGGGCAAATCAGTGTTCTGCTGGCCCTTTAGACAACTGATGTGGTTCTGCTTTGACTGTATGAGTTCACAGGACACACTGTCCTTCTACACAAGAAGCAGGAGAGATGTTAGAAGTTAAGTTAACCCAAATAGATCCAGGGTTTATCAGGTTTAAATAATCTAGTTCAGTGTTGCTACAATTTTTGCACAAATAAATAAATAAAACACAAGTAACATAGTACAACCCCAATTCCAATGAAGTTGGGACGTTGTGTAAAATGTAAATAAAAACAGAATACAATGATTTTCAAATCCTCTTCAACCTATATTCAGTTGAATACACCACAAAGACAAGATATTTAATGTTCAAACTAATAAACTTTCTTGTTTTTGTGCAAATATTTGCTCATTTTGAAATGGATGCCTGCAACAGGTTTCTAAAAAGCTGGGACAGTGGTATGTTTCCCACTGTGTTACATCACCTTTCCTTCTAACAACACTCAATAAGTGTTTGGGAACTGAGGACACTAATTGTTGAAGCTTTGTAGGTGGAATTCTTTCCCATTCTTGCTTGATGTACGACTTCAGTTGTTCAACAGTCCGGGGTCTCTGTTGTCGTATTTTGTGCTTCATAATGCGCCACACATTTTCAATGGGCGAAAGGTCTGAACTGCAGGCAGGCCAGTCTAGTACCCGCACTCTTTTACTACGAAGCCACGCTGTTGGAACACGTGCAGAATGTGGCTTGACATTGTCTTGCTGAAATAAGCAGGGACGTCCCTGAAAAAGACGTTGCTTGGATGGCAGCATGTGTTGCTCCAAAACCTGGATGTACCTTTCAGCATTGATGGTGCCATCACACATGTGTAAGTTGTCCATGCCATGGGCACTAACACACCCCCATACCATCACAGATGCTGGCTTTTGAACTTTGCACTGGTAACAATCTGGATGGTCTTTTTCCTCTTTTGTCCGGAGGACACAACGTCCATAATTTGGTAGAAGATGACGAAGAAGAGGAGGAGAACGTTTCCACAAACAGCAGGAGAAGAAGAAAAATAGAAGGGTGGAAATGAGAGTGGGGACGTTGAATGTTGGTAGTCTGACTGGTAAAGGGAGAGAGCTGGCTTAGACTCTTTCTCTCCGATTGTTCTGTCTGAGTTATTTTCATTAGTTACTTCATCCAAACCATCAACATGTCTATTAGACCCCATTCCTACCAGGCTGCTCAAGGAAGCCCTACCATTAATTAATGCTTCGATCTTAAATATGATCAATCTATCTTTGTTAGTTGGCTATGTACCACATGCTTTTAAGCTGGCAGTAATTAAACCATTACTTAAAAAGCCATCACTTGACCCAGCTATCTTAGCTAATTATAGGCCAATCTCCAACCTTCCTTTTCTCTCAAAAATTCTTGAAAGGGTAGTTGTAAAACAGCTAACTGATCATCTGCAGAGGAATGGTCTATTTGAAGAGTTTCAGTCAGGTTTTAGAATTCATCATAGTACAGAAACAGCATTAGTGAAGGTTACAAATGATCTTCTTATGGCTTCGGACAGTGGACTCATCTCTGTGCTTGTTCTGTTAGACCTCAGTGCTGCTTTTGATACTGTTGACCATAACATTTTATTACAGAGATTAGGGCATGCCATAGGTATTAAAAGCACTGTGCTGCGGTGGTTTGAATCATATTTATCTATTAGATTACAATTTGCTCATGTAAATGGGGAATCTTCTTCACAGACTAAAGTTAATTATGGAGTTCCACAAGGTTCTGTGCTAGGACCAATTTTATTCACTTTATACATGCTTCCCTTAGGCAGTATTATTAGACGGCATTGCTTAAATTTTCATTGTTACGCAGATGATACCCAGCTTTATCTATCCATGAAGCCAGAGGACACACACCAATTAGCTAAACTGCAGGATTGTCTTACAGAGATAAAGACATGGATGACCTCTAATTTCCTGCTTTTAAACTCAGATAAAACTGAAGTTATTGTACTTGGCCCCACAAATCTTAGAAACATGGTGTCTAACCAGATCGTTACTCTGGATGGCATTACCCTGACCTCTAGTAATACTGTGAGAAATCTTGGAGTCATTTTTGATCAGGATATGTCATTCAAAGCGCATATTAAACAAATATGTAGGACTGCTTTTTTGCATTTACGCAATATCTCTAAAATCAGAAAGGTCTTGTCTCAGAGTGATGCTGAAAAACTAATTCATGCATTTATTTCCTCTAGGCTGGACTATTGTAATTCATTATTATCAGGTTGTCCTAAAAGTTCCCTGAAAAGCCTTCAGTTAATTCAAAATGCTGCAGCTAGAGTACTGACGGGGACTAGAAGGAGAGAGCATATCTCACCCATATTGGCCTCTCTTCATTGGCTTCCTGTTAATTCTAGAATAGAATTTAAAATTCTTCTTCTTACTTATAAGGTTTTGAATAATCAGGTCCCATCTTATCTTAGGGACCTCATAGTATCATATCACCCCAATAGAGCGCTTCGCTCTCAGACTACATGCTTACTTGTAGTTCCTAGGGTTTGTAAGAGTAGAATGGGAGGCAGAGCCTTCAGCTTTCAGGCTCCTCTCCTGTGGAACCAGCTCCCAATTCAGATCAGGGAGACAGACACCCTCTCTACTTTTAAGATTAGGCTTAAAACTTTCCTTTTTGCTAAAGCTTATAGTTAGGGCTGGATCAGGTGACCCTGAACCATCCTTTAGTTATGCTGCTATAGACTTAGACTGCTGGGGGGTTCCCATGATGCACTGAGTGTTTCTTTCTCTTTTTGCTCTGTATGCACCACTCTGCATTTAATCATTAGTGATCGATCTCTGCTCCCCTCCACAGCATGTCTTTTTCCTGATTCTCTCCCTCAGCCCCAACCAGTCCCAGCAGAAGACTGCCCCTCCCTGAGCCTGGTTCTGCTGGAGGTTTCTTCCTGTTAAAAGGGAGTTTTTCCTTCCCACTGTCGCCAAGTGCTTGCTCACAGGGGGTCGTTTTGACCGTTGGGGTTTTTACGTAATTATTGTATGTCCTTGCCTTACAATATAAAGCACCTTGGGACAACTGTTTGTTGTGATTTGGTGCTATATAAATAAAATTGATTGATTGATTGATATGATGGAGAGGAGAAAGATAGACATATTGTGTGTGCAAGAGACCAAGTGGAAGGGAAGTAAGAGCAGGAGCATCGGCGGTGGGTACAAGTTGTTGTACCATGGTGAGGACAGGAAGAGAAATGGTGTTGGGGTCATTTTAAAGGAAGAGTATGTTAAAGTGTGTTGGAGGTTAAGTGAGTGTCTGACAGGGTGATGAGTGTGAAGTTGGAAATTGAAGGGATGATGATGAATATCATCAGTGCATATGCCCCACAGGTAGGTTGTGAGATGAAGGAGAAAGAAGATTTCTGGAGTGTGTTAGATGAGGTGGTGGAGAGTGTGCCCAAGCATGAAAGAGTGGTGATAGGAGCAGACTTCAATGGGCATGTTGGTGAAGGGAACAGAGGTGATGAGGAAGTAATGGGTAGATATGGTATCAAGGATAGGAATGGGGAAGGACAGATGGTAGTTGATTTTGCAAAAAGGATGGAAATGGCTGTGGTGAATACCTACTTTAAGAAAAGGGAGGAGCACAGGGTAACATATGAGTGGAGGAAGGTGCACACAGGTGGACTACATTCTTTATAGGAGATGCAAGCTAAAAGAAATCACAGACTGTAGGGTGGTAGCAGGAGAGAGTGTCGTTAGACAGCATAGGATGGTTGTTTGTAGGATGACTTTAGAGGTAATGAAGAAGAAGAGAGTGAGAGCTCAACAAAGGATGAGATGGTGGAGGCTGAAGGAGGAAGACTGTTGTGTGAAATTTAGCGAGCAGGTGAGAAAAGCACTGGTTGGAGGGGAAGCAATTTTGGACAACTGGAAAAGTACTGCAGATGTGATGAGGGAGACAGCTAGCACAGTACTGGGTATCAATCAATCAATCAATCAATCAACTTTTTTTCTTATATAGCGCCAAATCACAACAAACAGTTGCCCCAAGGCGCTCCATATTGTAAGGCAAGGCCATACAATAATTATGAAAAACCCCAACGGTCAAAACGACCCCCTATGAGCAAGCACTTGGCAACAGTGGGAAGGAAAAACTCCCTTTTAACAGGAAGAAACCTCCATCAGAACCAGGCTCAGGGAGGGGCAGTCTTCTGCTGAGACTGGTTGGGGCTGAGGGAAAAAAACAGGAAAAAGACATGCCGTGAAGGGGGGCAGAGATCGATCACTAATGATTAAATGCAGAGTGATGCATACGGAGCAAAAAGAGAAAGAAACAGTGCATCATGGGAACCCCCCCACAATCTACGTCTAAAGCAGCATAACCAAGGGATGGTCCAGGGTCACCCGATCCAGCCCTAACTATAAGCCTTAGCGAAAAGGAAAGTTTTAAGCCTAATCTTAAAAGTAGAGAGGGTATCTGTCTCCCTGATCTGAATTGGGAGCTGGTTCCACAGGAGAGGAGCCTGAAAGCTGAAGGCTCTGCCTCCCATTCTACTCTTACAAACCCTAGGAACTACAAGTAAGCCTGCAGTCTGAGAGCGAAGCGCTCTATTGGGGTGATATGGTACTACGAGGTCCCTAAGATAAGATGGGACCTGATTATTCAAAACCTTATAAGTAAGAAGAAGAATTTTAAATTCTATTCTAGAATTAACAGGAAGCCAATGAAGAGAGGCCAATATGGGTGAGATATGCTCTCTCCTTCTAGTCCCCGTCAGTACTCTAGCTGCAGCATTTTGAATTAACTGAAGGGTTTTTAGGGAACTTTTAGGACAACCTGATAATAATGAATTACAATAGTCCAGCCTAGAGGAAATAAATGCATGAATTAGTTTTTCAGCATCACTCTGAGACAAGACCTTTCTGATTTTAGAGATATTGCGTAAATGCAAAAAAGCAGTCCTACATATTTGTTTAATATGCGCTTTGAATGACATATCCTGATCAAAAATGACTCCAAGATTTCTCACAGTATTACTAGAGGTCAGGGTAATGCCATCCAGAGTAAGGATCTGGTTAGACACCATGCTTCTAAGATTTGTGGGGCCAAGTACAATAACTTCAGTTTTATCTGAGTTTAAAAGCAGGAAATTAGAGGTCATCCATGTCTTTATGTCTGTAAGACAATCCTGCAGTTTAGCTAATTGGTGTGTGTCCTCTGGCTTCATGGATAGATAAAGCTGGGTATCATCTGCGTAACAATGAAAATTTAAGCAATACCGTCTAATAATACTGCCTAAGGGAAGCATGTATAAAGTGAATAAAATTGGTCCTAGCACAGAACCTTGTGGAACTCCATAATTAACTTTAGTCTGTGAAGAAGATTCCCCATTTACATGAACAAATTGTAATCTATTAGACAAATATGATTCAAACCACCGCAGCGCAGTGCCTTTAATACCTATGGCATGCTCTAATCTCTGTAATAAAATTTTATGGTCAACAGTATCAAAAGCAGCACTGAGGTCCAACAGAACAAGCACAGAGACGAGTCCACTGTCCGAGGCCATAAGAAGATCATTTGTAACCTTCACTAATGCTGTTTCTGTACTATGATGAATTCTAAAACCTGACTGAAACTCTTCGAATAGACCATTCCTCTGCAGATGATCAGTTAGCTGTTTTACAACTACCCTTTCAAGAATTTTTGAGAGAAAAGGAAGGTTGGAGATTGGCCTATAATTAGCTAAGATAGCTGGGTCAAGTGATGGCTTTTTAAGTAATGGTTTAATTACTGCCACCTTAAAAGCCTGTGGTACATAGCCAACTAACAAAGATAGATTGATCATATTTAAGATCGAAGCATTAAATAATGGTAGGGCTTCCTTGAGCAGCCTGGTAGGAATGGGGTCTAATAAACATGTTGATGGTTTGGATGAAGTAACTAATGAAAATAACTCAGACAGAACAATCGGAGAGAAAGAGTCTAACCAAATACCGTCATCACTGAAAGCAGCCAAAGATAACGATACGTCTTTGGGATGGTTATGAGTAATTTTTTCTCTAATAGTTAAAATTTTGTTAGCAAAGAAAGTCATGAAGTCATTACTAGTTAAAGTTAATGGAATACTCAGCTCAATAGAGCTCTGACTCTTTGTCAGCCTGGCTACAGTGCTGAAAAGAAACCTGGGGTTGTTCTTATTTTCTTCAATTAGTGATGAGTAGAAAGATGTCCTAGCTTTACGGAGGGCTTTTTTATAGAGCAACAGACTCTTTTTTCAGGCTATGTGAAGATCTTCTAAATTAGTGAGACGCCATTTCCTCTCCAACTTACGGGTTATCTGCTTTAAGCTGCGAGTTTGTGAGTTATACCACGGAGTCAGGCACTTCTGATTTAAAGCTCTCTTTTTCAGAGGAGCTACAGCATCCAAAGTTGTCTTCAATGAGGATGTAAAACTATTGACGAGATACTCTATCTCCCTTACATAGTTTAGGTAGCTACTCTGCACTATGTTGGTATATGGCATTAGAGAACATAAAGAAGGAATCATATCCTTAAACCTAGTTACAGCGCTTTCTGAAAGACTTCTAGTGTAATGAAACTTATTCCCCACTGCTGGGTAGTCCATCAGAGTAAATGTAAATGTTATTAAGAAATGATCAGACAGAAGGGAGTTTTCAGGGAATACTGTTAAGTCTTCTATTTCCATACCATAAGTCAGAACAAGATCTAAGATATGATTAAAGTGGTGGGTGGACTCATTTACTTTTTGAGCAAAGCCAATAGAGTCTAATAATAGATTAAATGCAGTGTTGAGGCTGTCATTCTCAGCATCTGTGTGGATGTTTGGGAAGTTGATACGTGTTCAGATACGTGTTGGTTTACGTGTTGGCATCAGAATTTTGGCTCTCTGTTGGGACTGTTTACACAGAGTCTGCTACCTGCTGCTTTGGACTTGAATTAACAGTCTTTTTCAAGACTTTTTTACTTTTTTACCTTTTTACTTTTTTTTTTTTTTTTTTTTACTTTTTTACTGTGCTCCAACGCCTAAGGAAGACCTCTAACGGTCAAAACATCGTGACGGAGCACTTTTATCAGTTAACTTTCATCAGCGTTGGCAAGCTAACTAGCTTGCTAACGCTTTCATTTTTATTTATTTCTTTTTTTTTTCTTTTTTTTTTTTTTTTTCTCTTTTAGCACTGTTGTCGTGCGTTATCTGTGCTGCTCCACAGCGTGTTTAGTTGATTTTTATTTTATTTTAGCACCGTTGTCGTGCGTTGCCTGTGCTGCTTCATGGCCTGTTTGGTGCCTTGATTGGGGCACTCCTTCTGCTGAATCACCTTTAAATTATTTACACATTATTCACTTTGTGTGTTTTTAGGAATCCGCTAGGTTGCGTAGCTACTAGCTCTTAGCCGATTTAGCATGGCGGCTTCTCCTGTCTCTCCCGTACTTTTCTGCTCTGGGTGTGAAATGTTTAGTTATTCCTCGGCCTCCTTTAGCAGTAACGGTACTTGTAATAAGTGCAGCTTATTCGTAGCTTTGGAGGCCAGGCTGGGCGAATTGGAGACTCGGCTCCGCACCGTGGAAAATTCTACAGCTAGCCAGGCCCCTGTAGTTGGTGCGGACCAAGGTAGCTTAGCCGCCGCTAGTTCCCCCCTGGCAGATCCCGGGCAGT
Organism: Thalassophryne amazonica; assembly: GCF_902500255.1. Classification (NCBI taxonomy): domain Eukaryota; kingdom Metazoa; phylum Chordata; class Actinopteri; order Batrachoidiformes; family Batrachoididae; genus Thalassophryne; species Thalassophryne amazonica. Next base: position 128,172,879 of record NC_047108.1, read on the forward strand.
CGGGAAAGCAGGCTGACTGGGTGACTGTGAGGAGGAAGCGTAGCCCTAAACAGAAGCCCCGTGTACACCGCCAACCCGTTCACATCTCTAACCGTTTTTCCCCACTCGGCGACACACTCGCCGAGGATCAAACTCTGGTTATTGGCGACTCTGTTTTGAGAAATGTGAAGTTAGCGACACCAGCAACCATAGTCAATTGTCTTCCGGGGGCCAGAGCAGGCGACATCGAAGGACATTTGAAATTGCTGGCTAAGGCTAAGCGTAAATTTGGTAAGATTGTAATTCACGTCGGCAGTAATGACACTCGGTTACGCCAATCGGAGGTCACTAAAATTAACATTAAATCGGTGTGTAACTTTGCAAAAACAATGTCGGACTCTGTAGTTTTCTCTGGGCCCCTCCCCAATCAGACCGGGAGTGACATGTTTAGCCGCATGTTCTCCTTGAATTGCTGGCTGTCTGAGTGGTGTCCAAAAAATGAGGTGGGCTTCATTGATAATTGGCAAAGCTTCTGGGGAAAACCTGGTCTTGTTAGGAGAGACGGCATCCATCCCACTTTAGATGGAGCAGCTCTCATTTCTAGAAATCTGGCCAATTTTCTTGGATCCTCCAAACTGTGACTGTCCAGCGTTGGGACCAGGAGGCAGAGCTGTGGTCTTATACACCTCTCTGCAGCTTCTCTCCCCCTGCCATCCCCTCGTTGCCCCATCTTCGTAGAGACGGTGCCTGCTCCCAGACTACCAATAACCAGCAAAAATCTATTTAAGCATAAAAATTCAAAAAGAAAAAATAATATAGCACCTTCAATTGCACCACAGACTAAAACAGTTAAATGTGGTCTATTAAACATTAGGTCTTTCTCTTCTAAGTCCCTGTTGGTAAATGATATAATAATTGATCAACATATTGATTTATTCTGCCTAACAGAAACCTGGTTACAGCAGGATGAATATGTTAGTTTAAATGAGTCAACACCCCCGAGTCACACTAACTGTCAGAATGCTCGTAGCACGGGCCGGGGCGGAGGATTAGCAGCAATCTTCCATTCCAGCTTATTAATTAATCAAAAACCTAGACAGAGCTTTAATTCATTTGAAAGCTTGTCTCTTAGTCTTGTCCATCCAAATTGGAAGTCCCAAAAACCAGTTTTATTTGTTATTATCTATCGTCCACCTGGTCGTTACTGTGAGTTTCTCTGTGAATTTTCAGACCTTTTGAAAGGTCCCAAATTCCCTGAAAACTCCCTTCTGTCTGATCATTTTTAATAACATTTACATTTACCCTGATGGACTACCCTGCAGTGGGGAATAAGTTTCATTACACTAGAAGTCTTTCAGAAAGCGCTGTAACTAGGTTTAAGGATATGATTCCTTCGTTATGTTCTCTAATGTCATATACCAACACAGAGCAGAGTAGCTACCTAAACTCTGTAAGGGAGTTAGAGTATCTCGTCAATAGTTTTACATCCTCTTTGAAGACAACTTTGGATGCTGTAGCTCCTCTGAAAAAGAGAGCTTTAAATCAGAAGTGTCTGACTCCGTGGTATAACTCACAAACTCGTAGCTTAAAGCAGATAACCCGTAAGTTGGAGAGGAAATGGCGTCTCACTAATTTAGAAGATCTTCACTTAGCCTGGAAAAAGAGTTTGTTGCTCTATAAAAAAGCCCTCCGTAAAGCTAGGACATCTTTCTACTCATCACTAATTGAAGAAAATAAGAATAACCTCAGGTTTCTTTTCAGCACTGTAGCTAGGCTGACAAAGAGTCAGAGCTCTATTGAGCTGAGTATTCCATTAACTTTAACTAGTAATGACTTCATGACTTTCTTTGCTAACAAAATTTTGACTATTAGAGAAAAAATTACTCATAACCATCCCAAAGATGTATCGTTATCTTTGGCTGCTTTCAGTGATGCCGGTATTTGGTTAGACTCTTTCTCTCCGGTTGTTCTGTCTGAGTTATTTTCTTTGGTTGCTTCGTCCAAACCATCGGCATGTTTATTGGACCCCATTCCTGCCAGGCTGCTCAAGGAAGTCTTACCATTATTTAATGCTTCAATTTTAAATATGATCAGTCTATCTTTGTTAGTTGGTTATGTACCACAGGCCTTTAAGGTGGCAGTAATTAAACCATTACTTAAAAAGCCATCACTTGACCCAGCTATCTTAGCTAATTATAGGCCAATTTCCAACCTTCCTTTTCTCTCAAAGATTCTTGAGAGGGTAGTTGTAAAACAGCTAACTGATCACCTGCAGAGGAATGGTCTATTTGAAGAGTTTCAGTCAGGTTTTAGAATTCATCATAGTACAGAAACAGCATTAGTGAAGGTTACAAATGATCTTCTTATGGCTTCGGACAGTGGACTTATCTCTGTGCTTGTTCTGTTGGACCTCAGTGCTGCTTTTGATACTGTTGACCATAAAATTTTATTACAGAGATTAGAGCATGTCATAGGTATTAAAGGCACTGCGCTGCGGTGGTTTGAATCATATTTGTCTAATAGATTACAGTTTGTTCATGTAAATGGGGAATCTTCTTCACAGACTAAAGTTAATTATGGAGTTCCACAAGGTTCTGTGCTAGGACCAATTTTATTCACTTTATACATGCTTCCCTTAGGCAGTATTATTAGACGGTATTGCTTAAATTTTCTTTGTTACGCAGATGATACCCAGCTTTATCTATCCATGAAGCCAGAGGATACACACCAATTAGCTAAACTGCAGGATTGTCTTACAGACATAAAGACATGGATGACCTCTAATTTCCTGCTTTTAAACTCAGATAAAACTGAAGTTATTGTACTTGGCCCCACAAATCTTAGAAGCATGGTGTCTAACCAGATCGTTACTCTGGATGGCATTTCCCTGATCTCTAGTAATACTGTGAGAAATCTTGGAGTCATTTTTGATCAGGATATGTCATTCAAAGCGCATATTAAACAAATATGTAGGACTGCCTTTTTGCATTTACGCAATATCTCTAAAATCAGAAAGGTCTTGTCTCAGAGTGATGCTGAAAAACTAATTCATGCATTTATTTCCTCTAGGCTGGACTATTGTAATTCATTATTATCAGGTTGTCCTAAAAGTTCCCTAAAAAGCCTTCAGTTGGTTCAGAATGCTGCAGCTAGAGTACTGACGGGGACTAGCAGGAGAGAGCATATCTCACCTGTGTTGGCCTCTCTTCATTGGCTTCCTGTTAATTCTAGAATAGAATTTAAAATTCTTCTTCTTACTTATAAGGTTTTGAATAATCAGGTCCCATCTTATCTTAGGGACCTCGTAGTACCATATTACCCCATTAGAGCGCTTCGTTCTCAGACTGCGGGCTTACTTGTAGTTCCTAGGGTTTGTAAGAGTAGAATGGGAGGCAGAGCCTTCAGCTTTCAGGCTCCTCTCCTGTGGAACCAGCTCCCAATTCAGATCAGGGAGACAGATACCCTCTCTACTTTTAAGATTAGGCTTAAAACTTTCCTTTTCACTAAGGCTTATAGTTAGGGCTGGATCGGGTGACCCTGGACCATCCCTTGGTTATGCTGCTTTAGACGTAGATTGTGGGGGGGTTCCCATGATGCACTGTTTCTTTCTCTTTTTGCTCCGTATGCATCACTCTGCATTTAATCATTAGTGATCGATGTCTTTTTCCTGTTTTTTTCCCTCAGCCCCAACCAGTCTCAGCAGAAGACTGCCCCTCCCTGAGCCTGGTTCTGCTGGAGGTTTCTTCCTGTTAAAAGGGAGTTTTTCCTTCCCACTGTTGCCAAGTGCTTGCTCATAGGGGGTCGTTTTGACCGTTGGGGTTTTTCATAATTATTGTATGGCCTTGCCTTACAATATGGAGCGCCTTGGGGCAACTGTTTGTTGTGATTTGGCACTATATAAGAAAAAAGTTGATTGATTGAGTTGATGTTAAAATCGCCCACTATAATTATCTTATCTGAGCTAAGCACTAAGTCAGACAAAAGGTCTGAAAATTCACAGAGAAACTCACAGTAACGACCAGGTGGACGATAGATAATAACAAATAAAACTGGTTTTTGGGACTTCCAATTTGGATGGACAAGACTAAGAGACAAGCTTTCAAATGAATTAAAGCTCTGTCTGGGTTTTTGATTAATTAATAAGCTGGAATGGAAGATTGCTGCTAATCCTCCTCCTCGGCCCGTGCTACGAGCATTCTGACAGTTAGTGTGACTCGGGGGTGTTGACTCATTTAAACTAACATATTCATCCTGCTGTAACCAGGTTTCTGTTAGGCAGAATAAATCAATATGTTGATCAATTATTATATCATTTACTAACAGGGACTTAGAAGAGAGAGACCTAATGTTTAATAGACCACATTTAACTGTTTTAGTCTGTGGTGCAGTTGAAGGTGCTATATTATTTTTTCTTTTTGAATTTTTATGCTTAAATAGATTTTTGCTGGTTGTTGGTGGTCTGGGAGCAGGCACCGTCTCTACGGGGATGGGGTAATGAGGGGATGGCAGGGGGAGAGAAGCTGCAGAGAGGTGTGTAAGACTACAACTCTGCTTCCTGGTCCCAACCCTGGATAGTCACGGTTTGGAGGATTTAAGAAAATTGGCCAGATTTCTAGAAATGAGAGCTGCTCCATCCAAAGTGGGATGGATGCCGTCTCTCCTAACAAGACCAGGTTTTCCCCAGAAGCTTTGCCAATTATCTATGAAGCCCACCTCATTTTTTGGACACCACTCAGACAGCCAGCAATTCAAGGAGAACAGGCGGCTAAACATGTCACTCCCGGTCCGATTGGGGAGGGGCCCAGAGAAAACTACAGAGTCCGACATTGTTTTTGCAAAGTTACACACCGATTTAATGTTAATTTTAGTGACCTCCGATTGGCGTAACCGGGTGTCATTACTGCCGACGTGAATTACAATCTTACCAAATTTACGCTTAGCCTTAGCCAGCAGTTTCAAATTTCCTTCAATGTCGCCTGCTCTGGCCCCCGGAAGACAATTGACTATGGTTGCTGGTGTCGCTAACTTCACATTTCTCAAAATAGAGTCGCCAATAACCAGAGTTTGATCCTCGGCGGGTGTGACGTCGAGTGGGGAAAAACGGTTAGAAATGTGAACGGGTTGGCGGTGTACACGGGGCTTCTGTTTAGAACTATGCTTCCTCCTCACAGTCACCCAGTCAGCCTGCTTGGGATCTGCCAGGGGGGAACTAACGGCGGCTAAGCTACCTTGGTCCGCACCGACTACAGGGGCCTGGCTAGCTGTAGAATTTTCCACGGTGCGGAGCCGAGTCTCCAATTCGCCCAGCCTGGCCTCCAAAGCTACGAATAAGCTGCACTTATTACAAGTACCATTACTGCTAAAGGAGGCCGAGGAATAACTAAACATTTCACACCCAGAGCAGAAAAGTGTGGGAGAGACAGGAGAAGCCGCCATGCTAAATCGGCTAAGAGCTAGTAGCTACGCTAACCTAGCGGATTCCTAAAAACATGCAAAGTGAATAATTTAGAGGTGATTCAGCAGAAGGAGTGCTTTAGTTAAGGCACGTAAAGATTACACTGGGAAACAAATCGTAATCTAGATAACTAGATCAATCTAACTGCGCAGGAAACAGGAGAAAAACACCGCTGTGCTCCGGAACAGGAAGTGATACAATACCGCAGTGAGAGCCAACCACCAGTAGAGGCAAGCAAGAAAAAAGATGAGAAACACAGCTGCAGAAAAGGACTCTCACCAGAATATAAGCAACTCTTTAACATCATTTCAGGCAAACAACACAGAAAATAACTGATCTCTCCAAATGAATTCAGAACCTGAGCAGAGTGGGAAAAGCAGTTCAAGAACTTATGAAAGGACTCAGCAATAACAGGAGTGGAATTTAATCCCACAAAATGACAGACTTTCTCAGTAGGGGGCACAAAAAATGAAAAGAGCTGGCAGCTCAACATAATACAGATGGCACTCATTAATTCCAGAAAACACTGACAAGTAAACCATCTCAGGCTCTTGGCGTGGTAATTTTAACAAATTCTCAGATTTGCAAGAAAACCATTTTAGGTTAAGTCGTGGTATCTTAAACAGAGAACCTACAGATCCACATGAAAACATTTTCAGGTTTAGGTGCGGTATCTTTAACAGATCTCTGCCCGCTCTATAAACATGGGAACAGAGGAGCATAACCAAAAACAAAAAAGAAAAGTCACTGACTGTCCCGCAGTTACAGTCCTTAGATGATGTCTTCAGGAGGGCAGGAGGCGATAACTCTGGCGATGTAGGCGTGGCAAGAAATCCCGGTGACGTGAGCTCTGACGCCGTTGTGGACATTGCAGGAGATCCCAGAGACATGAGCTCCATTGAAGGCGGAGGAGGCGTCGTGGGCGTGGCTGGGAACGACTGCTTCATGTCAGGCTGAGAAGGCCGTTCTGATGATGTCAGCACTGTTGTGGAAGTCAGCGGCGCATGCTCGGCTGGCACCTCCACCGCCGCACACGCCGAGGCAGGCTCAACGAAAATGCTTGTGGAACTGTAGAGGATTGAGCAACCTGAAGGAGCGGTGTCATTGCTGCCGTTGCTACAGATACCGTAGCCGAGACTGTGGGCTCGCGTGCTGTGATTTGCTGCAGCGGCATGGAATTTCCGGATGGCTTAACGGTGGCTTCAGGAAGCGGAACCGAAAGTTCTGTAGAACTGTCCACCGCGAACACCTCTGTTTTGGAGAGTTCGAGGACAAGTTGGGACATGTACAGCTCTCCACAATTTCTCTTATACTCACTCGACTGGTAAGCACTGAAAGCCGAGATAGGCATGTCCCAACTTGTCCTCTAACACTCCATAACGGAGGTGTTCCTTTGTCTCGCTTCATCAGCGAATTGGTCGTGACTCGCAAAGCCTCCGCGCTGCTTTCCATGACAAAATCTCTTGTTAAAAGTGAAATCTGCCGGAAAATGGCTGATGTCCAGCTCTTGTGATAACCAGAGAAATTGCACACAACAGTCCCGGCTCCACACAGCCATCCGTTTAGAAATGATGTGGTGGTTTCTGCCTCGTCATCGCAGCTCGGAGCGCGGCGTGCCGAGCGCCATTGTGGGTCATCCTTAAAGCTGTAGTAACACTCCTTATTCTCTGTGAAGCCCGTAAAATTTTCACCGAAAGCCAGCTGCTTGAATTTCCAGCTGCTTGTCTCTAACAGTTTCTGAAAAAATTCTGATGGAAAAAAAGCCCAAATCATTCCGCCATTTCCTCGCAATGAAACAACGACGAGAGGGGTGGAGCAGCGCTCACTCAAAGCCTGCCCACAGGTGAATGACGCAACCAACAGGTGTGAAAAAACTCACGCATGCGCACGAAGGTTCAAGCTTGGCTGACGGAAAAACATATGAATCAAATCCATATAGTTTTTGAAAAAATAAAAAGGTACGATACTTTTCTCACAGACCTCGTAGTTGTCGCAACAGGTGTACGAGGTGTCAGAGGTAGCTCCGATTTTACACGTATTGCATACAATTCCTGCTTTGTGTGCAATTCAGCCACATTTGTATTATGTGTGAAGGCATCCTTACAATGAATGATTTTTCTTTATTCTGTGTACAAGGAGGCACCAGCCTTTGTATTGTTGGAACAGCAGTGTGCCAACTGCAATAAATTAAATCCAAGCTTTCAAATTTGCAAAATACAGACGCTATCAGGACCCGCTAAATTTCCTTTTCACCTTGATAAATCATGATGCGTGTGCAACCCTCACTTTTCCATGTTCCCTCCCAGAATTTTGCACACTCATGTGGACAAACCCCAAATTGCATAATTGTAAAAGCAAACATGCTAAATTGACAATACGCACTATTTTGCACATTTGACAGTTACAACCTTTCATTGCGCATTGTTTGTAAGTCAGCATGTAGGTGTATCTGTGAGCGCAGTGGCATTTGAGCACTGATTTATTTTTACATTTCTATTTTAATATAATGATCAAATCAAACTAATTCAGTTAATTCCAGTTTTTGATTGTGATGAAAGAAGAAAGCATTCAAAGAATAATTTAGGGCATTGTGATACATCATGTTTTAACAGCAATACTAACATAATACAATCACTACTAATGATTATACAACTGCTGAAAAAAATTTATTGCTTCACTTGTGTGTAAACTATTAAATATTCATTAAATATCCATTTCACCTATATAGTCTCTCTGCTAAATATTCTAACAGTCAGTTAAGGCTTTTCCAGAATATATTATCATTTCAATTAACCTCCTCCTTTCTATTTTTGTTAAACAGAATTAGAAGCTATAATCTTCTCACTCTGTCCGCATCACTCTGTGCACACAGCGTGGTTGCCGTTTTGCTGGAATATTAGTCATGACTAACAGTGCTGTTGTTCAGGGCAGTGAAACAGTGTCTGGAGCAAAGCTTTCATTGTGCACTTGCAGGTGCTTAGAACTTGTGTGTGTAATGGAAGAAGTGTGTCCATTTAGAATCCCTGGTGATGAAAATTGCTGAGACTGAAAAACAGCTTAATCTATTTTTACGGGGGCCAGATCACAGCCTGTTAGTGTTATTATGATGCCTTTTGGAAATTACAGTATCCATATAGTGGCATGCAGGTAGCATGGAGCAAATCAATGAGCATCCTCCATTGCTAGAAATTGTGATGTGATAATGTCACGCAGTCCGTCTGCTGTGCTGCTCTCATGATGTTTTATATAGTTATATTACAGAACTCCAGCTGCTTTTCAGTATTATTTTTTCTCATATTTTCATATAAAACCAAATCCTATAGCTTGATATAGGATTTTGTATGTACACTCAACAAAAATATAAAGGCAACACTTTTGGTTTTGCTCCCATTTTGTATGAGATGAACTCAAAGATCTAAAACTTTTTCCACATACACAATATCACCATTTCCCTCAAATATTGTTCACAAACCAGTCTAAATCTGTGATAGTGAGCACTTCTCCTTTGCTGAGATAATCCATCCCACCTCACAGGTGTGCCATACCAAGATGCTGATTAGACACCATGATTAGTGCACAGGTGTGCCTTAGACTGCCCACAATAAAAGGCCACTCTGAAAGGTGCAGTTTTATCACACAGCACAATGCCACAGATGTCGCAAGATTTGAGGGAGCGTGCAATTGGCATGCTGACAGCAGGAATGTCAACCAGAGCTGTTGCTCGTGTATTGAATGTTAATTTCTCTACCATAAGCCGTCTCCAAAGGCGTTTCAGAGAATTTGGCAGTACATCCAACCAGCCTCACAACCGCAGACCACGTGTAACCACACCAGCCCAGGACCTCCACATCCAGCATGTTCACCTCCAAGATCATCTGAGACCAGCCACTCGGACAGCTGCTGAAACAATCGGTTTGCATAACCAAAGAATTTCTGCACAAACTGTCAGAAACCGTCTCAGGGAAGCTCATCTGCATGCTCGTCGTCCTCATCGGGGTCTCGACCTGACTCCAGTTCGTCGTCGTAACCGACTTGAGTGGGCAAATGCTCACATTCACTGGCGTTTGGCACGTTGGAGAGGTGTTCTCTTCACGGATGATGCGAAGGAGATGTGTTGCACTGCATGAGGCAAATGGTGGTCACACCAGATACTGACTGGTATCCCCCCCCCCCAATAAAACAAAACTGCACCTTTCAGACAGGCCTTTTATTGTGGGCAGTCTAAGGCACACCTGTGCACTAATCATGGTGTCTAATCAGCATCTTGATATGGCACACCTGTGAGGTGGGATGGATTATCTCAGCAAAGGAGAAGTGCTCACTATCACAGATTTAGACTGGTTTGTGAACAATATTTGAGGGAAATGGTGATATTGTGTATGTGGAAAAAGTTTTAGATCTTTGAGTTCATCTCATACAAAATGGGAGCAAAACCAAAAGTGTTGCATTTATATTTTTGTTGAGTATATTAGCTCCCTGTATGGTAAAAAATTAATTTTCTACAGACTGGTGTTAAGTCTGTGAGGCTGCAGAGCCTGATAGATCTGGCATGCTTGCAGGTGTACACCAGGTCAGGTGGCAGGGGATCGGTGTGCTACCTAACCAGTGAACAAAACTCAGACATTAATGAGGTGACTGAAGGTCGGGTGACCAAACTGACCTTAATGTTTGAAGCAGGAACGCAATTGAGCAACAGCACAGATGTTATAAGAGTAAACACAGTTCATCACATTTTTTAAATTATTGCACGGTCTGCAGGAGGAAAGTGACAGCCAATTTCAAAGTGTTGTAGAATGACACTTTTTGTTTAAGAAAATGTTGTTGCAATCACTTTTACAGATTGAGACGTTGACTTAAGACCACAGCCATGCCTCAATCTAAAATTTAATGGGCAAGAAAAAACAGGCTGTGTTTATTATTAAGGTGCATTTCCCATCAGGCAACATATATAGTTTGTAAAATCAGGACAAATCCATCAGTCTTATTTAGGAATGATATTTCCACTGCTGCAGCATTCATTTTGTGACTGACGTGAACATAACCAGCATGTTTTATGCACCATCACTCCACCCCATCAAACATCTTTTCAGACTATATCATTTGGAGATGGTGTACAGACCATGGTGCAAAGTGGTGGTAGCACAGGGTATTGTTGTAATGGTTTTGGCAGAGGACTCAGTGCAGAGAACCACAACAATGGAAGGTAAAAGCAGTTTTATTGTCCTGCAGGCAAAAAGCCTAGGTCAAAACCAGGCAGAAGTCAGCATCATGGATGTTCAGTCTAATAGGCAACAGTTTTTCTAGGGCAGGAGGATAGTATTGCCCAAAATAGAGACTATTTACCAATGGGTAGAATTAGCCAGATAACATGGAGAACAATTATCACAATAATGCCAGAGAGAGAATAATGTAGAGATCAAACCTAAATGCCAAAACATTTTCCATGACAGTTGTAATCACTCATGTGTATCTATGTACAAAAAAATAAAAAATAAAAACTAAAACAAAACAAAACTCAGAAACACAGGTGGGATGAAGTCACCATCAAGTCACTCTCAAGTCATGAATCAGCAAATCCCAAGTCAAGTCTTTTGTCATAATGACCACCAATTGTTTGCAAACTGACTTGAGACTTGACTTGGGACTTGCAGATTGATGACTTGAGAATGACTTGACAGTGACTTCATCCCACCTCTGCTCAGAAAAGAATGAGACAGTTCTCACCAAACTCAGCCAATATCTCCAGATGATTATCTATTGGAGGAGATCAGTCAAAGGTCAAGTTCTTCTAAGATTCAAGGTTCATCTTCTAAGATATCTGTGCAACCAGTCGGGCTAAACTCCAGAGATTATATGAAACTTATTTTAATCAGTAAATCATTTGTCATCAAATGATATAAGTGATGCTGTGATATAATCAAGAAGACATCACAAAATCCTGTCATAATTGTCCAAAAACACATTTGCGAGAACACCTCCCCAAACCAGTAGAGCTCAAGATGTGATCTTATATCAATCAGCCTATCATTTGTCATTAAATTAAGTGATGATGCAACTAGAATGTCATTAAATGGTGTCACAATTCTCGAAAAAAAAAAAAAAAAACACATCACGCCTTTGATGCCTTTCATTGTTTTCTTTAAGTGATCAGAGATACGCAGTCATTAGAGTGCATACTGTTGTCAGGAACTGTGTATCTGAAAGTGTTTTCTGATGAGCAATACACGCCATTATCAAGCTTTTTGTTCTTACAGGACTCAGAAATACCACTGAATATCTGAAAAATCACTTAATCTGTGTAGTAATTCTGCTAATAACTAGACAGACAGAAGTAATTATAAAGCACTTAAACTCCTTTAATTATATATTGACATACATTATTCATTTACCTACCTTCATGACACTGACAAATATTTAACAGCATTAGAAGCATTAATAATTTAGTTATGGTGCTGCATAGTGTTTGTCCTTGTTATAAAAGACCAGTTGGTCAGTCACTGCAAGAAAAGAAGTTTTAATTGTTTTAAAGCACAACACTGATTTAAATTCACTCACCTGGTGGATATTGAATCTACTGAATGAAACTTTTTAGTGTAATCACAGATAATAAAAAACACAATTAAAAATGCAGAATACAGAGTATTGACAAACTGCTAAATACACATGGTTTAAAATAAAATTTTGTAAGTCAAATGCGTCATCACTTTTCACCTATGAAATTAAAGTTTAGGCCACAAAACTACATAACGTCTTTTAGGTGGTTTCCCACTACTTATAAGAAAATTGGGTTATGATAGTCAGATGTTTATATTGATTTTACTGTTGAGTGATAATCAGTTACTGTCTTTGTGTTGTCATAAACTGAGAGGTGCACATTTTAAAAATGTGCTTTAAATGATTTTCAAATGGAAGTTCAAAAATTCTTTGTTTCTTTCATAAAATAAAAGGTAAAAATAATATTTTCTTTGTTGAATGGGAATGCTTCAGCATTTCAAATTAAAGATTCTGTTTAGAAACAGTATAATATAATATAATATAATATAATATAATATAGTATATGGATGGATGGATGTGCTTTATTGTCATTGTCATTACAAGTGCAACAACGAGATTAAGTCCACACTCACGTTTCCACAGACAAAATACATCAATTAATCCACAATTATTACTTGTTTACCATAATAATGTCACACATCAGAATTAAGACAACACATATACATTTGACATTGTTTATATGTACTAAACTTGAAACAGGCCGTTTTCCAAATTGAGGCGATGTGAGTGTGTGGTAGCCGCTGCAACAGGAGTCGAGCCACCATCAGCTTGGAGGGAACGGGGACCTGCCGCAGCTAAAACTGTGCAGCCCCCGAAGGGAGAAGGAGTGGCTTGAGCGGTAGCCAGGATGGGGTGTGTGGTGGGGGCAGGAGGGGAGGTAGGAGGGAAAGTGGAGCATGCTTCAGTCTTTGTCCATGTGTGAGTCTGTCTGTCCTTGTACTGGAGTTAGAGTGATAAGGAGGCAGCCAGTATTCCCCAAGGCCGTAGAGATTCTTCTGGAGGAAAACAATGGGCATTTTATCCTTAAGAGGCTGATAAGCCTGCCGTGTTTGTGGTTGAGCAGTGAAAAACACTTTTCCAGCTTCACATGAACAAACCAAATCCCAATTATGAAAATTCCCCGGCTTCTGAAATCTTCACCTTCTCCTGCAAGGTGCGCATTTGCTCTGAAATGATATCCAACTTGCGCCTGAGTTCAAGGGTTAATGCAGTCTGAGAATGCATCGCCTTGCCCAACTCATTAATCGTGACAGACAAGCGAGGGGTCATGGTTTTCGTGGCAGCCGTCTTGCCAATCTTCCGGTAGGTCAGGGCAGCACATAAGCCAATAAGTACCAGCCCTCCTACTATGAAACCAAATATGAATAAATCCTCAACGCCCTCCACAGAGAAAGGCGGAAAGCATGCGACCCCCCAAATCTCCCAGGCATCGAGAACATAGCCTCCTCCTCTCTCCTCACATAGAGGAGAGAGGAGGAGATGTGACCGCCCTCGCCGGAGTCCCAAGCCAGGGTCATCACCCCATGAAGGGTGATGACCCTGCACTCGTTCTAATGGCACCATTGGAAGTGTGACAGACAAAAATGTCCAGCAGGTGGTCCTTTACCTGTGCTTTCTTACATAATATAATATAATATAATATAGTAGGCTGGAGATAAGCTCTGGTGCTCAGTGTAATTCTTTTGGTGGCACATCCACTCCAGTCATCAAAACAATGCATGTAAGAATGTGCAATAAATGTGAAACTCTGTTTTAGAGCTTCGACAAAAATAATGGAAAAGTTTCCACAGTGTAGTAATAAGTTAAAATACAGAGGAATAACTGGTGTCAGTTACCTGTTAAATATTTTTTTTGTGTCCATCTGTAACTCTCTTGAGGCGTATAATTCGTTGAACAGTTTTCCTGGGAAAGGCTTTGAACAAAGTGCTTTGAAAAAATCTCACGATGTATTTTGACGTTTAATGCCTAATGGGGCTTGTTTTGCTGCATAGCTGCTAATGTCTTGCACAGTGAAGCAAATAATAATAGTAAAAAATAAATAAATAAAATGCAGCCATCAGAGCATCTGTGACTGTGAGTCTTCTTGCTTTATTTCACGGCTGCTTATTTCTTGTCGTGTGAGAGACGCTGCCGCTTCTGACGCTCTGTGATCTATTTAAATATTTCTTCTCTGCCTGTGGCTCCCAGGAGGACGTGCTGGAAGCTGTGTGACAGAGATAGGGGCTCCTGGTCAACAAGCAGGTTAATTGTCTGATTGGACCAAATGCTACGGCGGCACTGAACTCAACAAGCGTGGCCTCGCGTGATGACCCACTGCTGGTTACTGTTTGGCCACCGAACACAGCAATCACTGAGGAGAACACATGCTCACTAAAATGTAATGACTTCCTTAATGAGTTTAATATTTTAACTTTTCCTGGATGGATGACAAGAGTTTTTGAGCGGTTGGAGCAGGATTAGGAGGCGCGGGGTGGGGGGTCTGCTCTGTGATTAAAGTCACTTTTGTGCAGGAGATAAGCTCTTTCTGAGAGTCTTTCCTGAGTGCTGGAACCTTGTGTGAACCCTCTGAAGTACATTAAGTCATTGCAGGCAGTGAAAATATCAGTTTCTGCAACGTGGGCGAGTTCTCCAAAATTCAGAAGAAATGTGAATGAGAATCATCACGAATAATACAAAGGACAGTGTCTGCTGAAATGAAGGAGGTCCTTCATTTCTTGGGGTCAGTAAGTCAACACACAGCTAACAGTGCAATAGATATATGTGAAATCATTGTGCGTTTTCTGGGGTATTTTTTGTAATATAGTTGTTTTTATCAACTGTGCGTCGATCGTAGACGTCAGCTCCAGTCAGATTGATTAGTGCAGGTGTCAAGCAAAGTACTACCACAAGTAATATATGCTGACAGCAATCGCTCATCTGTAGTTACCTCATTGACTCTGTTCATTTCCTTTTTGACAATTAGTGGAAAAATAAACTTCTGATGTGATCATCAAAGAGGAATACAGCAGTAAGAGTTATAATGGTTATAATGTGGCTAAAAGGTAACAGCAGTATTTCGCAGAGCTGGCAGGCAGCCCTGCCAAGCCTATGGTAGGGGAAGCACTGGCCACAGTTTTCTTTAAAATGTGCACACAAATGAATTCAAACTCAGTGCACAGATTTGTACACAGTTGAGAAACCTGGTAAACTTGATCTGATTTTGTCCAGTTAATGCCGTAGCTTGTCCGTTATGATCAAAATGGATGAACCATTGAAAACACAGATGGATTCAATTCAATTTATTTATTTATAGAGATAGGTGAATGGACCAGTTGGCTGCCTGGCTGGTTGCTATCCAGGACGTGGGGAAGTTCCATGGTGGTGTGGATACGACAAAGTGCTGCACCAGTGCATGCTCTCAGTCTTTACTTGACTGTTTATATAGTGACAAATTACAACAGAGCTGTCTCAAGGCACCTCACACAGAAGAAGGCTTAACGTGACCAAACCTCCTGACCAAAACTCCCTCTGGTGTTTTTGAGGAAGAAACCTCAAGCAGACCAGACTCAGAATCAGAATCAAAATCAGAATCGCCTTTATTGTCATTGTAATTTGCATTACAACAAGATTCGAGTGCAACTCCAAAAAGGTGCTTTCCGTGGTGCGAGTAATTTTTAGCCAAATAAAAGATAGTGAAATTTAACGGTAAATTATTCAGAGTATATGTACAACTAATATAAACATAAGATAAAATAAAATAAAATGTGGACCAAGTAAAATGTAAAACAAGAATTATATACAACTATGGAATCATATTGTACATGTTTTACAGATATTGCACAAGAAACTTGAAGGTGCGGATTAGAGTGATTTGTTATTGTTCAGAGCAGTGATCGCTCTGGGGAGAAAGCTGTTCCCTGAGTCTGTTTGTCCTAGTTTTGATTGACCTATACCGTCGGCCGGAGGGTAGTAGGTCAAACAGGTGCTTGCTGGGGTGGGATGTGTCTTTGCTGATGCTGGCAGCTCTGCTGAGGTAACAAGCGCTGGCGATGTCCTCCAGGCTGGGCAGAGAGCAGCCAGTGATCCCCTGGGCCGTTTTGATCACCCTCTGCAGCGCTCTCCTGTCTGCTGCTGAGCACCCCCCGTACCACGCTGTGATGCAGTACATCAGGATGCTCTCGATGGTGGCTCTGTAGAACAGCACCAGCAGCTTCTCCTCCAGATTGTTTCTCCTGAGCACCCTCAGGAAGTGGAGTCGCTGCTGGGGTTTCTTCACCACCACTGTGGTGTTGGCAGTCCAGAAGAGACTGTCAGAGAGCTGCACTCCCAGGAACCTGATAGAGCTGACCCTTTCCACACAGTCCCCTTGGATGTAGAGCGGGGCTGGGTCAGCCCTGTTCTTCCTGAAATCCAGGATTATTTCTTTTGTTTTTGTGGTGTTCAGCGGCAGGTTGTTAGCTGAACACCACACTGTCAGTCGATTGACCTCGTCTCTGTAGTCGGTCTCATCCCCCCCCCCGAGATGAGCCCAATCACGGTGGTGTCATCCACAAACTTTATCATGGTGTTTGTGGGATGCGTCGGAGAGCAGTCGTGCGTGTAAAGGGTGAACAGGAGGGGGTTCAGTACACAGCCTTGAGGGGAACCAGTGCTGAGTGTGGTGGTGAAGGAAAGGTGGGGGCCAAGTTTCACGGACTGTGGGTGGTTTGTGAGGAAGTCCTTGATCCACTTGCAGATGTGGGTGTAGATGCCCAGATGTGTCAGTTTCTGGACCAGGATCTCTGGGATGATGTGCATGAAGGCTAAGCTGAAGTCCAGGAAGAGCATCCTCACATAGCTCCCCTGGTGCTCCAGGTGGCTCAGCGCGGTGTGGAGAGCTGTGGTGATAGCGTCCTCTGTGAAGTGGTTTGCCCTGTAGGCAAACTGGTGGGGGTCCAGAATGGGAGGCAGACAGGCCCTGATGTGCTGAGAGACCAGTCTTTCAAAGCACTTCATGACCACAGGCGTAAGTGCAACAGGCCTGTAGTCATTTATGCTCTCCACTGCTGACTTCTTTGGGACTGGAATGATGGTGGAGGATTTGAGGCAGAGTGGAATGATGGCCTGTGACAGGGACAGGTTGAAGATGCAGGTGAAAACTCCAGCTAGTTGGTCAGTACATGCTTTCAGTACCAGGTACACCATCGGGGCTGGCCAACTTCCTGAGGTTCACCGCCTTCAGCACACGTCTCACTTCGTGTTCTTGAAGTGTTGGCGTACTAGTGCTGGAGGGTGGTGGGTATGGGGTTGCTGCTGGTCTGTCTGCTTTGAAGTGTGAAAAGAAGCAGTTCAGCTCCTCTGCCAGCGAGGCGTCAGACCTAAAGCATTTCCTGGGTTGCTGCTTCTGTAGGTGGTTATATGATTTATTCCCTGCCACATCCTTCTGGGGTCATTTACAGCGAAGTGGTCCTCTATCTTTTCCTTGTAGGCAGCCTTGGCCTCTCTGATGCCTCTTTTCAGATCGGACCTGGCCACGCTGTACAAGGGCCCTGTTCCCTGATTTAAAGGTGGTGTTGCGGCTTTTTAATAGAAACTGGCTGCGCTGTTCATCCAGGGCTTCTGGTTTGGAAAAACCCTGACCCTTTTGTTGACGGTGACAGTGTCAACATAGTTCTTAATGTAAGAGAGTACGGTGTCAGTGTACTCCTGCAGGTTGTGGCTGGAAAATAAATCCCATACAGTTCATGAGAAGCAGTCCTGTAGCTGGGAGAGCACTCCCTCAGGCCAGGTTTGGATTGTCTTTCGTTATGGCTTTGTTCACCTCAGCAGGGGGGTGTAGGTGGGGGTGAGGGACAGGCAGAGATGGTCGGATCCAGCGAGATGGGGGAGGGGAGTGACTTTGTACGCATGTTTTATGTTTGAGTAAACATGGTCCAATGTATTTTCCCCTCTGGTGGCACACCTCACGTACTGCACGAACTTAGGGAGCACAGTCTTTAAACACGCTTGGTTGAAGTCACCGGCAACAATACAAACGCCATCCGGGTGGGCCAGCTGCTGTTTATTTACACAGGCAAGCAAGAGGCTAAGGGTCGTGCTAACGTTAGCATTGGGTGGGATGTAAACAGCAAACACAACGACTACTGTGAACTGCCTTGGGAGATAAAAAGGTCTGCATGAGGCCAGCACCTCTAAATCAGGAGAACAGTGAGAATCAATGACCCTGCTGCTACAGCACAACTCGCAGAGGAGACCCGTGGGTGGTCAGAGAGGTGACCCACTGCTTAGGCCATTCTACCAAATAACAGTGGTGGATCTGCATGTGGTATGAAAGTCAATAATTATATTGTCCCAAAGCAGTATAGGCCCTCAAGTTTGTCGAGTGGAATAGTCTGTGTTACTCCAGTTCACAACACCATCCAAACAGTGCAGGTAGCACCCCAGCCGATTGTTCAGCATGCGGCTCCGTATGGTCCAAACACTGCCAGAATGCCTCAAACAAGACAGAAAGCAAACAGAACCAACCGGGAAGAGGCATTAGTTTCACTAACAGTAGATCAACAGACACGTACAAAGGGTACTAACGTGATCACCAGTAGCTAACCCTATGCTTCACTTTAACAAAACCGAGAATTTAGATATAATGAGGCTGAGACCTTGTTCTTTGTTAATAACATAAATTAACATGAGAGAAAAAGTCGTTCAGCACTACGCACAACATGTCATATAGATGGAGTCCAGTTGCCCCCCCAAACCCCAAACACTTTCTTTTTTACCTTCTACGACATCCGATAATAGACTCTAGTGCTCCAAATACTCTACACACTTTCAGTCTCTTTGGAAACAGCCAACAGTCACAGAGCAAGGTATCTAGAACATGAGAAAGGGACATCATGACCAAATGCGGCGAGGTCGGAAATGCCCCCTTAGAATATTATGGATCATCTCAGACAGTTGCCCTCTCTTTTCTTTGGGGTTTCACCGCCGTGGCCTCTGTTGTTTTCGCTCACTGTGAAACACTCTCTATGTTCACTTTGCTCAGCAGGCAGCATGATGGAGCTAATATAAGTGCTGCATTCTGCTCTTGCAACTCAAAACAGAATTCATACCACTGGACTTCACATGCAGTTTCTTGCAGTCTAGATCTTGGCTCCAACAGCTGCTGATGCCTCAGAACATGCTCACTTTGAAGGAGGTGACAGCATTGCCACTGCGAATACACATCCTCAGTAACAATATCTGGTTGGTTGCCATTAACTGGCGAATGGGAGTTTGCTATTGAACCCCTTTGCTGCAGAAAATGACCTGTTGGCTTTGAGTTTAGGCTGTCGAAACCACGGATCAGCAGGTCTCTAAATGGCACTGTGACGTAGAGTGTGTTTCATCACGAGACCATTTAATATCATTTCATGTGGGTTAGTCAAGTAGTTTGTTCAGCAGTGATTGATGAAATATCACCCAGTTTTTTTGTCTTAACACAATGAAAAACCCTAAAGTGAGTTTGCCTTCAGTTTTAAAAACTTTATGGATTTATATTTGATGTATTATGCAATTTTTTATGATCTGTAAAAGTGCTGAGTTTTACATAATGAACAATAAAATATTAGGCTCTGTCTTCCACCTTGCAGAAGACGGTGCATAGTGCACGGTGTGACTGCGAGTTAACCCCCCCCGCACGCATCCTCTACATCACTACTACGCTCACGTGGGTATGTTGGTCTCAAACTGAGGTGCAGTTGGGTGCAGAGCTGTTGCATTGATATTACTCATCATCAGAAAGTGTTTATGCAAAAAAAAAAAAAAAAACAGGTCTAAAGTCCAGTACTGTCTCATGCTGCAGAAAGAGCACAGCACTCAGATGCGCCTTACATAAGTGAGTTCACAACACATGTACACCCTGCCTGCCTATGGAAGCAAGCACACAAATATTAAGATGCAGCCATGGTCAAAGCTGTTGCAAACCACTGGTGTAAGCATTTGGTATCAGGGTCTGTGCGGTTACAAAGTGAATCTATGCTGTTTGTGACAAAAAAAAAAACCTTATCTCTCCCTCAGACACATTATGTGTTATAAAAGACACAACAATAGTGAAAAGAGTAAAAACACTTGGAAAACAGAAAACCTACCTTTGCTGCTACACTGCTTCACCTCAGGGAGCTTTGGCAGCCGCTGTCCACTGTGCACTCTGACAGGTTGGTGCTTACCCCTAAAGTCCCAGGATCCCTTTTACTGGTGTGCAGCTAACATTCTCCAGGTGAAAGAACAGATGCCACTCTTTTCCATTTCCCACCACTTAAACAGCAATGTGCGCTCGGGCGTGCTCCAGATGTATTTGCACCCTCTGCATGGTTTGTTTTTGCATCGATAGGGTCCATTTCACACAACAATGATGGAATGGGTTATGAAACAGTATTAAGATGTTTGGGTTACTGTGATTCACCAAATTTTTTTTCATGCATGTGTAACTACCCTGTGCACAGGCAAAGCAGTGAAGGAGGGTATTGTTTGCACTGGGCCACGTGTATGTGTGACTGTGAACAAAATAATTCAGAAATGGCTGGAAAATTTCCTTCAAACTTGGTAGGAATATTAACTTGAGAGATATCTAGAGGCGATTACATTTGGGAGTCATTTAGTCAAAGGTAAAAGGTGAAGAGCCCTTTAAAGCTGAAAAATGGCTTTATTTGTATATCTCAACAGCCTAGATGGAGATCATTGATCAGCAAAATATTTGTGATTGACTGATATGAATGACATCATAATGAAGTCATACATAGACAAAAACACCATTACAGATGTATGTACATTTATAGTGTGATATGTAGAGTGTGCAGGGTATTGACCATCTCTCTGATGCATTTCATTTTCCCACCTTGTTTTTTGCTGTGACCTATTGCACCCTGTTTTTCTGAGATTCCTCTGGACTCTGCAGACTCTACTGTGGTCCAAACTCATCCTTGCATGTGGTGGAGCTTCAGGATTTGAGGATCTGAAGGATTATGGGATTTCCTGATTACTTTGAAAAAGACATGCACATAAAGACAAAAACCTCTAAATGGGTGAGATATCCACATCAAGATGAGAGGGTATTATCATCTCCCCTAGGAAAAGAAAACAGGAAAGCCACTGCTAATGGCCTTAAACAGGAAACATTCGTAATCTAACCGCGCTGTAGCGAAGTGCACATCTTGTTTTCTGTTGCAATACATTTCCAACATCATGAACCAACAAGCAGCAACAACAGTTAATTTGTGGCTTGAAATAACTTTAAAATTTGCAGCTCAGTGTGCAATCCTACTGCTGCACAACATTTGGACGACAGTGGATTTCTGTTTTTTCTATGCAATGAATGATCAGACGCTGCACCTCGTGTGTTTGGAAGCTCTTGTTATTGTGGAAATATTATGTCAGGTGTGGCAGCAGGAGGATGAGTAATTGTGGGTTGCAGGTGCACACAGCACTCACTCATCACCCATCCTCAGACATTGCCCTTTAGGTAAATGAGGGCCAGAGGTGCACAACACATCGCATGACAGGACACACACTTTCTATGCTACTGCACACCAACATGTAGCACTGCAGTATGATGTGTGTCTGTATGACATGCGTTTTGATACGTTTGTAGCATTTAAGAGTCAAACTGAGGGTTTTAAATGTTGCATATTTTTTGGGACACCCTATATATATATATATATATCAATCAATCAATCAATTTTTTTTATATAGCGCCAAATCACAACAAACAGTTGCCCCAAGGCGCTTTATATTGTAAGGCAAGGCCATACAATAATTATGTAAAACCCCAACGGTCAAAACGACCCCCTGTGAGCAAGCACTTGGCTACAGTGGGAAGGAAAAACTCCCTTTTAACAGGAAGAAACCTCCAGCAGAACCAGGCTCAGGGAGGGGCAGTCTTCTGCTGGGACTGGTTGGGGCTGAGGGAGAGAACCAGGAAAAAGACATGCTGTGGAGGGGAGCAGAGATCGATCACTAATGATTAAATGCAGAGTGGTGCATACAGAGCAAAAAGAGAAAGAAACAGTGCATCATGGGAACCCCCCAGCAGTCTACGTCTATAGCAGCATAACTAAGGGATGGTTCAGGGTCACCTGATCCAGCCCTAACTATAAGCTTTAGCAAAAAGGAAAGTTTTAAGCCTAATCTTAAAAGTAGAGAGGGTGTCTGTCTCCCTGATCTGAATTGGGAGCTGGTTCCACAGGAGAGGAGCCTGAAAGCTGAAGGCTCTGCCTCCCATTCTACTCTTACAAACCCTAGGAACTACAAGTAAGCCTGCAGTCTGAGAGCGAAGCGCTCTATTGGGGTGATATGGTACTATGAGGTCCCTAAGATAAGATGGGACCTGATTATTCAAAACCTTATAAGTAAGAAGAAGAATTTTAAATTCTATTCTAGAATTAACAGGAAGCCAATGAAGAGAGGCCAATATGGGTGAGATATGCTCTCTCCTTCTAGTCCCCGTCAGCACTCTAGCTGCAGCATTTTGAATTAACTGAAGGCTTTTTAGGGAACTTTTAGGACAACCTGATAATAATGAATTACAATAGTCCAGCCTAGAGGAAATAAATGCATGAATTAGTTTTTCAGCATCACTCTGAGACAAGACCTTTCTGATTTTAGAGATATTGCGTAAATGCAAAAAAGCAGTCCTACATATTTGTTTAATATGCGCTTTGAATGACATATCCTGATCAAAAATGACTCCAAGATTTCTCACAGTATTACTAGAGGTCAGGGTAATGCCATCCAGAGTAAGGATCTGGTTAGACACCATGTTTCTAAGATTTGTGGGGCCAAGTACAATAACTTCAGTTTTATCTGAGTTTAAAAGCAGGAAATTAGAGGTCATCCATGTCTTTATGTCTGTAAGACAATCCTGCAGTTTAGCTAATTGGTGTGTGTCCTCTGGCTTCATGCATAGATAAAGCTGGGTATCATCTGCGTAACAATGAAAATTTAAGCAATACCGTCTAATAATACTGCCTAAGGGAAGCATGTATAAAGTGAATAAAATTGGTCCTAGCACAGAACCTTGTGGAACTCCATAATTAACTTTAGTCTGTGAAGAAGATTCCCCATTTACATGAACAAATTGTAATCTATTAGACAAATATGATTCAAACCACCGCAGCGCAGTGCCTTTAATACCTATGGCATGCTCTAATTTATGGGCTTTCCCCATAAATCAGCCAATTAACTCCAGTCTATGTTATAACAGCCAAGTGGCCTCTGTGTGCATTTGTGTGCATGCGCGCATTTGGCTTTGATCACAGAGAAACCAGGGAGAGCTGACGTTTGCTGTTTGTGTGCTTATGTATTTTGGGTCAAGTATGAGTGCTGTGAAAACAAAAACTTGATAGGACAAATAGTCTTTATAGAAATAGGGATAGAAATTAGGGATATTAGCTAAGAACAGTGAATAATGGATGTTGTGCTGCAATGCACCATGGGAGTTCAAGGTTGGTTTTTGATATAGGATATAGGTTTCATGAAGTATCTGCACTCTGACCAGCGCATATTATTTTCTGTTGGGTGGATTTTCCCTGCTGAAGATGAAACCATTCATAACAGCTAACAAACAGTGCATATCCTCTCTAATGACCAGGTTACTATGGCAACCAGTTTGCATTTGAAAGTGCTTCAAAAAATCATCAGGCTTCACCTCGCTATGTGACTTCACTTCAAAACAAACCTTAATTAAATTTGCTCCCCCTCAGAAACACCTGATATCATCTAGCAAGACCGCTTTGGGTTGGACTTTGCCTGAACAGGAAAGTCGTCTCCGCTCGCTCCAATGAAACATGCAAAAGTGGCGGCGAAACCACTGGTTGCTCTTATTTGCTGCAGAGCACAAAGCAGAAACGTCAAAGAGGTCAGAGACTGAATTCCCTTATCAAATCTGCACAAATGCTGAAATGCGCCAGCACAGTGCGACAGGTGACATATTGATCGTGAAAGCTAGAAAATTCTCTGCAGCATAGCGTCTTGTGGGCGGGGTCTTCAGTAGTGTGCGAAAGCTTGAGGTTTGTCTCGTCTTATGCTGTCAAGGCAATATGTTCACACAGCTCTGCTCCGTTACCCGTCTGCCCTGAGAGGAACAACAGCAGCTTTTCTGTCTGTGTATCACACACACACACCTCTCACATTCACACCTGTCTTTGTTTCATGATCACTCCATCATCCGTTCCCACACTGTCTGGGCTTTCCAACACTATAAGTAACACGTGCATGTAGAAAACAGAAGTTAAATGTCAAGGCTTCCATTTTTTTTTTGCATGAAGTAGAGTTACAGTAAAAAAAAAAAAAAAATTAATTACTGTGTGGAAAAGAATTGGGATGTTGAATCTGGTTGAGGTCTCTCATTAATCTTATCACACTTAACTAGCTAAGTATAGGCTTCAAGCAGGCATGGACCTCACTCCACAGAGGTTTGAGCCAAAGCACCATCGGTGTATGTATTATGAAGATTTTTTGTTGTTGTTACATTTTTCATCAATTTTTAATTCTTATGTGTGAAAAACAAAACAAAAAAAAACAAGACATTCTCAGTTGCCTATAGCAGCCTGTACTGTTCTCACTGGGAAGAAATCAGCTCAGATTCCCACTTAAATCCATTTGCTTAGGGCCCCTTCACACATAGAACGAATATGTACAATTCAGGGCGAATCACGGCAAAACAGCTCATATGAGCAAACCACGAAAACATCGAGCCGATGGGCAGACATGAATGAACGCGCTTTGATGGTGTCGTGCACGCAACGGTGTCATGTGAACAGGAACGCAGTGCGAGCAGCTGGGACGTGGTGCACCACATCGCACCGCTGATGTGGAGAACAATCAAATAAAAACCAGCTGTATAACTAAATTTAATTGAATATCACTGGGCTGATATAAATAATAAATAAAAGGGGACGCAATTCAGAACCCCACGGTTAAATAGCCCTGGTTAATTAAAAAACAAGTGCCACTCACGGGATTCAAACCGGAAATTTACAAAAGTTCTGATTACCAGACGGAAACTTTACCACTGTGCTACAATCACAAATCTTATTTCACAGGAGCATGAAATGACTAAAATCAACAAGGAGATAAACGTATTTAAAAAAGAGAAAAAGCGCAGTGATAACTGATCAAACGGTGATTGTTACAGCGTATTTCTGCTGATACGTGACTGAAAGTGGTGTATTTGTCACACTGTTAACTTGTCATATATGATATGATATATATCGCTCACAGGACACGCATGCAGGCCAGTCGTGTTGGGTCGGAAATTCAGTTTGTGACATTCAGATTGCCTGCTGCATGTCCACATGAACTGATGGTCCATTTCTCCAGCCTATCGCAAAAGCAATATATGTTTTTATGTATTTCCACGTGAATACACACACGCATATGTCCGTCAAAACACGGTACGTGTTCTGCAGCTGTGACATCCAGGACCACAGTTGTCAACAGCTGTTGGCAGCCAGCCACGCCCCGTCCACTCAGTGCACAGACCAAGGTATCACTCTGTGATTAGCTGAGAGGCGCTTCGCCTGTGGGGGGGGGGCAAACCACATGCACGTGTTGGGGGGGTGGAGCACGTAAAACACATGCACACGTCTCGTGGGGGGAGCCGACACTTTTACAACTTCTCACTTGTGGAGGCACTTAGACAAATTTCACTGCCAACTTGAAAGTGATCATCTCCTGTTTTCGTGCTAATAGAATGGCCACAGAATTTCTAAGGGCCAAGCGAACAGTGTTAGATGTTTATGTGTGTCACCTGGAATTTGGCCAACACCTGCTGCAAGAGGGATCAAATGGGCTCTCAAAGGGTGCACTCTGTTTTTCAGCTGCTGGTGTGCGCAAATAATTGTAGCAACAGGTGTACAAGGCGTTGGAGGCAGCTACGATTTTACACGTATTGCATACGGTTCCTGCCTCATGCGCAATTCATGGGAATCATATCCATCTCAGGCGAAAACCCGATCAACATAGACACAGCATTTGAGAAATAGAGAGACTGCCAGTAAACTAACATTATTGGAAACTATGTGAATGAGGTATGATTTTTACGCTTTCATCAGCTCAAGTTAGGTAACATTAGTTTCCTGCTGGTGCTAATCAGTTGCTAACCTTCTTCTTCTTCTTCTTTGTCTTTCGGCTGTTCCCGTTAGGGGTCGCCACAGCAGATCAATCGTTTCCATCTCACCCTGTCCTCTGTATCTTCCTCTGTCACACCAACCACCTGCATGTCCTCCTTCAACACATCCATAAACCTCCTCTTTGGCCTCCCTCTTCTCCTCCTGCCTGGTGGCTCCATCCTCAGCATCCTTCTCCCTATATACCCTGGGTCCCTCCTCTGCACATGTCCAAACCATCTCAATCTCACCTCTCTGACTTTGTCTCCAAACCGTCCCACCTGAGCTGTCCCTCTGATATGTTCATTCCTAATCTTGTCCATTCTTGTCACTCCCAAAGAGAATCTCAACATCTTCAGCTCTGCCACCTCCAGCTCTGCCTCCTGTCTTTTTGTTAGTGCCACTGTCTCTAAGCCGTCCAACATAGCTGGTCTCACTACTGTCTTGTAAACTTTCTCCTTCACTCTTGCTGATATTCTTCGGTCACAAATCACTCCTGCCACCTTTCTCCACCCACTCCACCCTGCCTGCACTCTCTTCTTCACCTCTCTACCACACTCTCCATTACTTTGAACAGTTGACCCCAAATATTTAAACTCATCTACTTTCACCACTTCTACTCCTTGTAACTGCACTATTCCACTGGGCTCCCTCTCATTCACACACATGTACTCAGTCTTGCTTCTACTGACTTTCATTCCCCTTCAATCAATCAATCAACTTTTTTCTTGTATAGCGCCAAATCACAACAAACAGTTGCCCCAAGGCGCTCCACATTGCAAGGCAAGGCCATACAATAATTATGAAACACAGTCTACGTCTAAAGCAACATAACCAAGGGATGGTCCAGGGTCACCCGATCCAGCCCTAACTATAAGCCTGAGCGAAAAGGAAAGTTTTAAGCCTAATCTTAAAAGGACCCTTCTCTCCAAAGCATATCTCCACCTCTCCAGACTAGACTCAACTTGCTCTCTACTCTCACTACAGATCACAATGTCATCTGCAAACACCATAGTCCATGGGGACTCCTGTCTGATCTCATCTGTCAACCTGTCCATCACCACTGCAAACAAGAAAGGACTCAGAGCTGATCATTGGTGTAATCCCACCTCCACCTTGAATGAGTCTGTCATTCCGACTGCGCATCTCACCGCTGTCACACTATTCTTGTACATGTCCTGCACTACCCTAACATACTTCACTGCCACTCCAGACTTCCTCATACAATACCACAACTCTTCTCTTGGGACCCTATCATAAGCTTTTTCCACAAACACACAATGTAACTCTTTCTGGCCTTCTCTGTACTTCTCCAACAGTATTCTCAGAGCAAACATTGCATCTGAGCCTGGTTCTGCTGGAGGTTTCTTCCTGTTAAAAGGGAGTTTTTCCTTCCCACTGTAGCCAAGTGCTTGCTCACAGGGGGTCGTTTTGACCATTGGGGTTTTACATAATTATTGTATGGCCTTGCCTTACAATATAAAGCGCCTTGGGGCAACTGTTTGTTGTGATTTGGCGCTATATAAAAAAATTGATTGATTGATCTGTAGTGCTCTTTCTCGACATGAAACCATATTGCTGCTCACAGATCTTCACCTGTTTTCTAAGCCTAGCTTCTACTACTCTTTCCCATAACTTCATGCTGTGGCTGATCAGCTTTATGCCTCTGTAGTTACTGCAGCTCTGCACATCACCCTTGTTCTTGAAAATAGGAACCAGCACACTTCGTCTCCACTCCTCAGGCATCGTCTCACTTTCCAAGATTTTATTAAGCAATCTGGTTAGAAACTCTACTGCCATCTCTCCTAGACATTTCCATGCCTCCACTGGAATGTCATCTGGACCGACTGCCTTTCCACTCTTCATCCTCTTCATAGCAGCCCTCACTTCTTCCTTACTAATCTCTTTTACTTCCTGATTTACTCTCACCACATCATCCAGCCTTTTCTCTCGCTCATTTTCTTTATTCATCAGCTCTTTAAAATATTCCCTCCACCTTCTCAGCACATACTCCTCACTTGTCAGCACATTACCATGTGCATCTTTTACCACCCTAACCTGCTGCACATCCTTTCCAGCTCTGTCCCTTTGTCTGGCCAAGTGGTACAAGTGCTTTTCTCCTTCCTTACTATTCAACTTCTTGTACAGCTCGCAATATGCCTTTTCCTTCACTTTTGCCACTTCTCTTCTCGCCTTACGCTGCATCTCCTTGTACTCATGTCTACTTTCTTCATCTCGCCGACTATTCCAAAACTTTTTCACCAACCTCTTTCTCCTTATGCTTTCCTGGACCTCTTCATTCCACCACCAAGTCTCCTTGTCTTCCTTCCACTGTCCAGATGTCATACCCAGTACTGTCCTAGCTGTCTCCCTCACCACATCTGCAGTACTTTTCCAGTTGTCCAAAATTGCTTCCCCTCCAACCAGTGCTTCTCTCACCTGCTCGCTAAATTTCACACAACAGTCTTCCTCCTTCAGCTTCCACCATCTGATCCTTTGTTGAGCTCTCACTCTCTTCTTTTTTACTTCTAAATTCATCCTACAAACAACCATCCTATGCTGTCTAGTGACACTCTCGCCTGCCACCACCTTACAGTCTCTGATTCTTTTAGCTTGCATCTCCTATAAAGAATGTAGTCCACCTGTGTGCACCTTCCCCCCCTATATGTTACCCTGTGCTCCTCCCTTTTCTTAAAGTAGGTATTCACCACAGCCATTTCCATCCTTTTTGCAAAACTGACTACCATCTGTCCTTTCCCATTCCTATCCTTGATACCATATCTACCCATTACTTCCTCATCACCTCTGTTCCCTTCACCAACATGCCCATTGAAGTCTGCTCCTATCACCACTCTTTCATGCTTGGGCACACTCTCCACCACCTCATCTAACACACTCCAGAAATCTTCTTTCTCCTTCATCTCACAACCTACCTGTGGGGCATATGCACTGATGATATTCATCATCACCCCTTCAATTTCCAACTTCACACTCATCACCCTGTCGGACACTCGCTTAACCTCCAACACACTTTTAACATACTCTTCCTTTAAAATGACCCCAACACCATTTCTCTTCCTGTCCTCATCATGATACAACAACTTGTACCCACCGCCGATGCTCCTGCTCTTACTTCCCTTCCACTTGGTCTCTTGCACACACAATATGTCTACCTTTCTCCTCTCCATCATATCAGCCAGCTCTCTCCCTTTACCAGTCATACTACCAACATTCAAAGTTGCCTGCTGTTTGTGGAAACGTTCTCCTCCTGTTCTTCGTCATCTTTGCCCAGCAGTAGCCCAATTTCCACTGGCACCCTGTTGGGCAACAGCACTGGTGGCGGACGTTGTTAACCCGGGCCGCGACCGATCCGGTATGGAAATTCGATTCTTAGTCTGCATAGTTGGGTTGAGTTGTTTTACGCCGGATGCCCTTTCTGACGCAACCCTCCTCATTTATCTGGGCTTGGGAACGGTACTCAGAATGTACTGGCTGCACATCCCATGTGGCTGAGCTTATCATCAGTTGCTAACCAACCTACCAAAATGATGTATTATAGTCTGAAAAGATTTACCTTCAGTGTAACACTGTGAAGAGCCGTGCTTGTTTCTTTTGTTTTTTTTCCTTCTTTCTAAAATAAAACAAACATATAAACAAAGGCAAGGCACCCCGCTGCCTTCATACAAATAAGTAAATAAATAAATCATTTTTGTTTCTATAATGACATACCCAGCTAAAAATAAGCTTGCAAAGCGTACAGAGGTAAAAACGGCAACCTTTAGAGTCCGTCCAGTCTGCTCTCTCTCACCCCAACACTCATCTGGAAATAAAGGATATGAGCTACAAATGTGAGTGGGTGAGAGTAGAAGCTTGAAGATGTATATGCTTTTAGTGGTGACTGTGTGTGATAATGTGGCTAATCATCAACCAAATATTTAATGTAATAGATTATTTAGATATACTGCATCACTTATGGGTTAGAAGACTATTATTATGAACACATATTGACAGAATGCTTTAGTTATATTTGCAACCACACAAAATAAGCTTTTTTTTTTAATTAGTCATGTTAGCTGGCTTGGAGAGACATTTTAGAACTAGCTAGCTTGCAAGAATAGGCAGTTTCTATGTTGATAGCAAGTTAGCAATTAGTTAAAGGTATACTATGTGGAATTTTGTTACAACTAACTGCAGACCATAGATATCAAAATTTTTGTCTTTTCACTCAGGGCTGATGCAAGTGTGTGTGCCAAAGTTTCCCAAATTGAACTTGATGGGAACATCTCCCATAAATCTTTCACTTCTCCAGGGATTGTCTATGCAAGCCCTTGGATCAAGAAAATTCCATTAAAATTTATTGAAATTCATTCTGAAAATTGGTAGTAAAAACAGCCAGCCTTCAACCATAACTGAGTCCAATACTTGTGTAATGTCAAAAGCTGTCTTCAGGTATGTGGACACTCTGAGATGAGAACATGTTGCTCGAACGCCACTAGTTCAATATTTGTATGTCATCCATCACACAATAGGTCATCATTTTCAATTTCAGAGACGACACTAGATATTACTGCAGCTGAGAGCTGAGGTCATCCTGCATTTGTGTGATTTTCTTCACACATGGTGGCTTAGAGGGTTAGTACTTCATATAGTTGGGTAATGCAGTGGAAAAAGTACTGTATTGAAGTTACACACAAAAATACAAATTCCTGACCTCTCAGTGCTCTGGCAGCAGTGAGTTTTTAAGCGAGGGCTTTCACTGCCATGTCTCAGTGGCCTGTGCTGGGATTTCTCCAATTCGGCGTGATTGTGGGTGAAGACGCAATGAGTGAAAGTGGAGTCAAGCCGATGCTCTGGAGAGAGCAGTGTGAAATTACAAATGACATGGAGAGGCCTGGGGCACTGGACAGCTGAGAAATCCTCCTCAGGGATAAATCCTTCCACATTTCAAGTCCTGACCACTGCACAGCTGAGCTATGACTTTGCTTTGGTGGACAAGCTGTTTATTTAGACGTAAAAAGGCATAATGTGTGCAAAAAAGTGAGTAAAATTTCTTTTTTTAAAAGAACGACGGTCATTTTCACTATAAAAGCTCTAGGTTCTTGTTGCAGTCAGTGCATATGATGTTGAAATGTAAAGCTACAGTGTGTGAGATTTATTTGATAGAGCATTCATAATCATCTGTTCATTCATGTATAACTACATGCAACATTGAGTTGATGTATTTTCATGAGCTTGGAATGAGCTCTTCATATCTACTTGGGGGTGGACCCCCTCGTGGAGGCTGCCATGTTGATACGGTAGCCCGATAGGAACATACTTACTCTACCATTTTGCAGTACACCTGCAAAACAAAAGAAAAATAAGAGGTCAACGTCTACTGGTTGTTAGTGCAGGACAGCAAGTTTGAGAACCCTCATTTTTGTGAAACAGAGGATCATGTACATAGCTTAGCACAACAACAGACAAGGGAGTGTGAATCCAATGCGCCAGAGAAGTAAAAAAAATCTTGACAGGTGATGGCATTTTTTCATGCTCCCATCACAAAATGAGTCACATTTTTGTGGCACTGTGTTTTTTCATTTTACTATTTCTAATCCTACCCCATCCCCTAACCCTAATCATAACCCCCCTCCCAGATCCACCGGTGTCACCCCGCATTTAGTGCTCCCATCACAAAATAAATTTGTGCTCCCATCACGAAAATGACAGTATCACAAACCATAGATTCATTTACTTTTTGTGATGCCATCATGAAATGATGTGAGCTTGGGTTGGTGTTTTGGGTCAAGGATGAATGCCGCGAAAATGGAAAGTTGATAGGACTAATATTTTTGGAGAAATTAGGGATATTAGGTAACAACAGTGAACAATGGATGTTGATATCACAATTAATCAGACAAACTCTGAACAAAGGAAATATCTCAACCTTGCCAATTGAAAAATATGACATCAACTAAATGTGCCAAATAATAAATACAATTATTCACAAACTTTCTCATTTTCATTTCATGCACTTTCAGATCAAGTCATTGTTGAACTTTTGCATAATTTGTTAGTACCCTTGAAAAATGTCAGCTACCTATTTTATAAACACTAACCCAATCTAGAACCCATGGATCCCCATGGGTCCTACGCACTAGTAGTGCTCGATGTGCATTCTCTACAAGTAATTTTAAAAATAACTTGCAGGTTGTCACAGCTCACTGCTGCTCATGTACTGCTGCAAGAAAACAACAACAACAAAACCTTTGCAGTCAACTGAAGGTGCCATGAAGCCCCGTCCTGTTATAAGGAGTCAGGAGTATTTTGTTGAGAAACCTCAAAGATGCTCCTCAGCATTATTGCAGGCACATCTGTGTAATTGCGGTGTGAGTGTGGAAAAGAAACAATCTAGCAAAATTCTCAGAATCGAAGTCAATCCTTGCTGTAAAGTGTGAAGACGTTTCCACATCTCGGGTGCTGAGATATAATTACATTCAATAAATAATGGAGCAGCGCTGCCAAGTGTCTTGATGGCAAAGCCAGGAATATGTTTTTGTGTTCTTTTTTCTTCACCCCCTGTGAAGCCTTGCAGAGTGTTTGTCAGCATTCTTGGTAGATCTCCAAGTCTTAAGCTGCTTATTCTCCACTATGTATATTGAGACGGGAAGCAGCACACAGACAGAGCAGCACCTGTGTGCTACATGCTTAATACCAGCTCGTGCAAATTCATCCTTGGTGAAAAAAAAAGTTAACATTTCTTCATTTCTGTCCAAAGTGTCCTTGACCAACACTCAACACCTCCACTTTGTTTAATCCACATTGGCTCCAAACCAGTGGTGGGCACAGTTCCGATAATCCGATAACTGATAATTATCAAAGATAAAGTTTTCATTATCAGATTATCTTTTCAGATAACTTTGAAAATCATTATCAGACTAATTATCTTCCAATAAATTTTTGTTCGATGATTTTTAGACGATTAACGTTGTAAACAAAGGTGAACTGATATGTAGTTCTACCCCCTGCAAACAGAGGAGAGCTGCTTCTACTAGAAACCGCTCCATCCTCTGCATGCAAAGGAGAACTGGTCACCCAAAAAAATAATAATAATAATAATAATTTCTTTTAACCCCATACTGTTACACGGCCAATATCACCCAAGTCATCCAGAGGCATACATTTTTAACTTATGGTTCAAATTTTAATCAAACTAATTTTGGACAAGTTATTTAAATTAACGTCACGTCTGAAGTTTTATAAAGTGAAAATATCAGATATATGTTTTAGTTTTAAAGTAATGTGCTAATTTTTAAGGTTTTAGTGAGCACATGCTATGCCCAGCAGTGCATTATGGGTGATAATCTCAGTACATTCATGACAGGAGAAATACATTTGATCAGGCTCCACGGACAACAGCATTAAACTCTAGTGCCTAAAACTCTTGTGCCTAAAATATATTCTCTGGGTTTATAGATGTTGTTATTGTGTTTGCGTTTATGAAATTCCACGCATCTTAAATGTAGCAGACACAGATTATCTGGAATTGTCTTTTGGCAAGTTTTTAAGGTCTCTACTGCCATCTGCTGGCCAGTAGTGTTCATGGCAGTATTCAAACTGAAGCTGGGCTGATATTTTCAATCTCTGTACTCGGTTCCAGCTCAAACTGTACCACAGAACCGCACGGTGTAAAAGTTCAGCGCAAACGATTTATCTTCTCACACACATTGTATGTTCAAAAACCACACGTCGGACTCGTGTTTCCCGAAGCAAAACATAAACAGAAGCTTTTTTTTCAAACTTAATTTACAAAAACTCTCAATGGGAGACATCAAAGTTAAAAACAAATAAAACAAACAAAAAACATTACAAGACAGGTCTGTGGTGTTTGCACAGGCACAGTGCAAGAGGTTGGACACTTGTAGCTCTTCAGCAGCAGGATACCCTCACGACGGCCAACCAGAATATCAAACAGGTTTGATTTTCATCTGACCATATGATCGCTGATCAGGAGGTGGTTGTGAGATGTTAAATGCAGCTTGTTACTCCATATATACTAAACGATGCAGGATGCACGATTAACCTGAAACTCGGTGCGATCCAAAAAATTCTTGCACAAATGAAAAATCAGCTGAAAAAGGGCCAAAACTCGCACTGGCACCATTAGATCATGACAGTGTTCTATTATTTATTTTGACACCGGTTATATCAGACGGTTATCTAATTACAACTTGGCTTTTTTTTTTTTTTTTTTTTGAAAATGCCTTCTTTTTTTTTTTACAAATAAAAAAATGGCATATTTTACAAAAGCACATTTATCTGTAAACACCAACACACGACACACATTAACACACATTAACGTGTTGGTTTACATAGAATGAATGAGTCAGTCAACCAATCAGTGTAGCGGAGGCACATTTTACCCAGAATGCCATCTGTCTGTGTTTGTTACAAAACTTCAGAATTAGTGCATTATTCAACATTAAAAGATATATGTTATACCGTATCTTAACTTTGCACAAATGACAGAATTGACATTAATGGAGTTATTCTATCAGTATTCATTTTATTTATACCAAACCATAAGTCTGCTGGGCTTTATTTTCCAAGACCTCGGCCTGACGGCACCGTTGTGATTGAGTAGAGAGTTGAGCTTTGTGGCTCCTCTCAGCTGCGTTTGTGCTGGAAGCCATGTAGTAAACAGGAGCTTCCAGCAGGGGGCAGGACGCTCAAAGACAGAAGTGCTGACTCGTCGTTTGGGTCTGTTGTCACCTTTGATGCTTTCAGAAGCGATTGTGGTGTTAAAACTCAAAATCAGCTTGTTAGTAGTTGCAAGTGTACCGGAGACAATACTGGAATTTATCAGTTATCTGTAACTTCCAATACATTTTTGGGTGGTTTATCGTTTTAGCTTTATCGACAATTTTAATAATCACATAACTTTTCAGTTATCTGATTATCTGTTATCAAAGTTAATTTTTTGGTTATCTGTGCCCACCACTGCTCCAAACTAGAAGTTCAACAGTTATGACCTGGACTTTCACCTTTTCACCCACGGTCAAAGTTCATTCAAACAGTATATAGGTGTTATATGACTTTAATATTACGTAGTGTTTCATAGTAACCATAGATGTATCTTGAACCATTTCCTCATCATTGTCATTCTAAATTTTTAGCCTGTCACCTTGATTTTTAACTAATTTTTCTATAAATCAAACTACTTTTTCTTTGGTCCAAATTAGATCAAAACCCTTTGGGTTATGTTGTTCATATACACAGACGCAGAACTGGAAACAGTATCCTCCTGTATGTGCTGCTGCAGCTGTGCATTGGTGTTAATATGTGAAATTAAAATAATTTGACTGTATGTGCTTTATCTGTGTTGTAGTACAAAGCTCTAGCACTGCACCTCTTTCCCAATTTTCCATAATTTTTCACACCTTGTATAATTAATTCTATATGTTTAATGTGGGAGAAAATGTTCTTTTAATATGTACACTCTATGCATGTGTACACACCAAACCTCCAGCTGAATTCTGCTCGCACTAATACGCTGTAAGGGAGAGTTTGTTTTAATCATCTCCCAGTAAAACATAGATCACTGGACATTTAAAAAAAATAAATAAATAAATAAAAACCCATCCTAAAGCACTATTTCTCTTTCTGTCTCTCCTCTCTCACCCTTGTATTCGCCATCTGTTTGTCCATATTGTGTGATCCTCTGTTTCGGGTCCCTGCGGTTCACCACCAGACGTTACTTTTGGCCTCCTGCTCGGTGTGTTTGTGGTTTGCGGCCTGGCTCTGCTGGGTCTTCTCACATTCATCTCCTGGAGGCTGTGCTGGCTGCCTTGGCGGAACAAGGCCCATTTCCACAATCCAGCTCTCAGCCCGGCCCGTGGTCCAGACCAGCGCCCGCTGCGGCCGTCGGTCCAGCTGCCCAGTCCCAACCAGCCAGTGATCACCATGGCAACAGAGAAGGCGAAGGACCCCATGGACTCAATGGGTTTCCTGGAGGCAGCAGTGAAGATAAGCCATACGTCTCCCGACATCCCCACTGACGTGCAGCTCTCCATGAGGGAGCACTTTCTACGCCGCACGCAGCGCATGCAGAGACAAACCACCGAACCTGCTTCCTCCACCAGGTTAGTCGCTCATAAGTATCACGATGCCTGTGTTAGCAGGTTTAGGGACGCATGCAAACTGTTTTACCCTTCAAGTCATGAAAAGGGATTTTCCTCAGCACCACTGTAATTTTATTTGTTAGCATTCAAATAAAGGATTTATATTCATATTGATAGGGTGACCATATTTTGACTACCAAAAAACCAGGACACTCAACCCGGCAATGAGATACTCGAAGTTTACTCAAAGATGCCTTATCATTTCAATGCATTTAAAGTATGCTTCCTCTGTATTGATAGAAAATTGTTATATTACAAAATGTTATGTATAATGAAAGACACAAATTCAGATGAGTTTCTCAGAGAAACCAGGACATGTCCTGGGAAAACAGGACATTTGGTCACTCCAGTCTGTAAACAACAGAATTTTGACCCACAAGACTCAGTGACCTACTTTCTGTTGCAAGACCATAAATAACACGGAAGAAGGGGGTTCTGGAAATCTGTATAACTCAAGGGTTGAACTGCTGCACCCAACACTCAGCGGGTGAAGCTATATGTGCTCACATGTTAACATTGTGGAGCTGAAGAAATCTTTAATTAGATTTGCAGTAAACTTTTAAAAAAAAATAAGAATGCAATGCACTTAATTCCAAATATCTGAGCTTCTGTGTGAGATGCAGCGAAAAAAGAGAGAAATCAGCCACAGTACCAACTCTAGGCCATCCGGTGTTTGAACACGGTGGTGAACACAAATTTAACAGTTGGCAAGCCAATAAATTCTAAATTACACCTGTGCCCACAACATACTGTCTATTCCTGAAGTAGAAGTAAGATCCATGTGGACTCTGAGGCCCGTTGTTGTTCATTTCTGGAGTCCGTAGCATGAAGCAGATGAGAATCTACGACTCCCCTGAATGGGATGTCAGTCCAACACAGGTTCCTTGTAGGTTACTCAGGTTCTATTTGTTGAGCAGGTAGATGAGTGGATAAGGAGTTGACCTGCCAATATGTACATACATGCTCCAATCCTGCTTATGCTTCTTGGGTGTCTGTGTCCTTGAACAAGATACTTCATCTGCATTGTCTTAGCCCATCCAACTGTCAGAATTGGTTCTGCCCTTAGCTAGGGAAGTAAATGTGAGGCATCATTGTAAAGCACTATACAAAAGCAGTCATTCTTCTACTTTCCCAGCCAATACCAGTACCCAGTACTGAGACAATGCAGATTAAGTGCCTTGTCCAAGGACACAGATAGGCAGCCTGAGTGGGAATTGAACCCGGGTCTACATATCAGTATCCCACCTCCTGAGCCACTCATCTACTGGCTCTGTGTATGGTGTATGCAAAATGATCAAGAGTATGTTTTATGTGGCCCTTATGGTGTCGGCTATCCTTTTCCATCGGGAAACAGCAAGGTAATGCACCTCACATATCTTAGATCTGAAATCTGGAATTTCCTGCTTTGATTTGGTTTAGGATGAATGTCAGGCCTTCTGGGAGATCCAGTGTGCTTGGTCAAGAGTCAAGACTACCCACTGGGAGGATCTTTGCACGGGTTTTATGTGGGGTGTCATTTAAAGTGTCCAAAGACAAGCCTTCAGTTCAGTGTGGGACTTCATGATGTCATGTCAGGTAGCTAATGCTGTTAGAAGTCTTGTCATGGAGTTGGTGGTGTTGAACTGTGGTCTCTTGTCACCTGCAACTTTATCAGCAGACATGAGGTGACCTGAGGGGACATGAGGTGATGCAATCAGCCAGTTGTTGTCAGCGCGAGTTCTTTGAGGCCAGCTTGGTGTGTCAGAGCCTTTGAATTTAAATCCCTGCAGACTTTCTTTGCACATCGTCCATAGAGACGGTCTTTCACTCATTTTTTCTGTCCCTGTAGGCACAATTCTTTCAAAAGACACCTGCCCAGACAGATGCAGGTAGGAAGTCTAGACCTGGGAAATGACTATATGGTGGAGAAGGAGGAAAAGTCCACCAGCATCGGCCGCATTCAGCCAGAACTCTATCAACAAAAGGCTTTGGAGTCAGAAGACATGTCCAAAAATGGCAGCAACAAAAACTGTGGCAGAATTAATTTCTCCCTCAAGTATGACTATGAAAATGAATGCCTGCTGGTTGACATCCTCAAAGCAGTGGACCTACCAGCCAAAGACTTATGTGGTACGTCTGACCCTTACGTTAAGATCTACCTGCTGCCTGACCGCAAGAAGTTCCAAACACGTGTCCACCGGAAGACGCTCAACCCCACATTTGATGAACGCTTTCAGTTTTCCGTGCCTTATGAGGAGCTGGCTGTCAGGAAGCTTCATATGAGCATCTTTGACTTTGACCGCTTTTCACGACACGATATGATCGGTGAGGTGGTGTTGGACAACTTATTCGAGACATCAGACCTCTCCAGGGAGACAAACATATGGAGGGACATCCAGTATGCTACCAGTGTAAGAACCTCTTTTTTAATTTGTGACTTTTTTGCAAATTGTTTTATTTTAAACAAGTAATCAAGTAAACACACAGAATTCACCAACTTCCAAGTTAGTGAGATCTCACAACATAGAAACCCATCAAACTATAATAATGACAGTTCTTATCTGTGTGTGTGTGTGTGTGTGTGTGTGTGTGTGTGTGTGTGTGTGTGTGTGTGTGTGTGTGTGTGTGTGTGTGTGTGTGTGTGTGTGTGTGTGTGTGTGTGTGTGTGTGTGTGTGTGTGTGTGAACAGGAAATCTCAAATGGGCATGAACAAATTTAAATCACATTTAATGGAAAAATAGGCCTCGAGGAAGAGTTGATTAAATTTGGGCACAGATCCAGATCAAAGGGTGGTTGTTGCATTTGATCTTGAGTTTGATCTTTTATCCTAGTTCAACTGAATGGGACCCTGCCTTTGATCTTTGATATCTGATCAGGAATTAGGATCAAAGAGCCATCCTGAAGATCAAAGGAATCTGTATTGAGGGGTCGATCTTGCTTTTAATATTTAAGAAGAAAACCCACAAACAAAGATATAAACAGTCAAAATTATTTTTTTTAAACTTGTATTTTATTAAACTTTGTAACACAATTATACAAACACAACACTGACATAAATATAGCTGGGTAGCACATTATTATTAATTATTTTGCTTAAACAATGTCAATTTTTTCCATTTAGTTTTTTTTTTCCTTTTTTTGTTTATTTGTGATTCCTTTTAGTCTCAGTCTGTGTGTTAGTTTTTCCATTGGGAATACGAGGTCTGTTAGAAAAGTATCAGACCTTTTTTTTTTTTTTCCAAAAACCATATGGATTTGAATCACGTGTGATTGCATCAGACAAGATTGAACCTTCGTGCGCATGCGTGAGTTTATTCACGCCTGTCGGTCGCGTCATTCGCCTGTGAGCAGGCTTTGAGTGAGGTGTGGTCCACCCCTCTCGTCGTTTTTTTATTGCGAATAAATGTCTGAACGATTTGGACCACACCTCACTCAAAGCCTGCTCACAGGCGAATGACGCAACTGACAGGCATGAAAAAACTCATGCATGCACACGAAGGTTCAAACTTGTCTGATGCAATCACACGTGATTCAAAAAAAAAAAAAAAAATGAAAAAAAATGAAAAAAATAAAAAGGTCGGATACTTTTCTAACA
Organism: Thalassophryne amazonica; assembly: GCF_902500255.1. NCBI lineage: Eukaryota > Metazoa > Chordata > Actinopteri > Batrachoidiformes > Batrachoididae > Thalassophryne > Thalassophryne amazonica. The sequence goes on from NC_047108.1 coordinate 128,212,701, forward strand.
GACCTCGTATGTCTTCTAGTGTTGTTACCCATTGGTCCTTTGATGGCATATCTGTCTTCCCCCACTTCCTTGTTATGCTTCTTTTTTTCTTTTCTTTTTTTTTTTTTTTTTGCTGCTATTAACATTATCTTTACCAAATATTCATCGCATTTATAAATAGATTCATCTCCAAAACTGTTCAGATAAAGGAATTCTGGTTTCAGTGGAATTGCATAAACTTGATACAGGACATTACAAATTGTTTTCCAAAAATCTAAGAGTTTGGGACATTTCCAGAAAATATGGGAATAAACAGTCAAAATTCAATGAAAGATAGCGTCCTTGCAAAACTTCCACATAGTGGTAATGTAACCTATTGTTTTTTGTTTGTTTGTTTTTAGTTAGTAGTTTTACCATCTCACACTTGTCACCAGTGAGGGTTGAAGGTTGGTAATTTGTAATATTTATATTTGATCTCAGACACCCAGTTGGCGCTACATGAAGATGTTGCCCTGTGAGGTAATGAAACGGCTGCAACAATGTCCTTTACAATTACAACAACACTGCACATTTCCTCACCTTTTACTTTGACAGTTGCCACTATATGTAGCCCTGCTGAGAGACAGTGATCATGAATAGGATTGCTGAAAAATGTCTTTGTTACACGTTACCAGCATACAGTAGTGTTCAGAATAATAGTAGTGCTGTGTGCCTAAAAAGATTAATCCAGGTTTTGAGTATATTTCTTATTGTTACATGGGAAACAAGGTACCAGTAGATTCAGTAGATTCTCACAAATCCAACAAGACCAAGCATTCATGATATGCACACTCTTAAGGCTATGAAATTGAGCTATTAGTAAAAAAAAAAGTAGAAAAGGGGGTGTTCACAATAATAGTAGTGTGGCATTCAGTCAGTGAGTTCGTCAATTTTGTAGAACAAACAGGTGTGAATCAGGTGTCCCCGACTTAAGGATGAAGCCAGCACCTGTTGAACATGCTTTTCTCTTTGAAAGCCTGAGGAAAATGGGACGTTCAAGACACTGTTCAGAAGAACAGTGTAGTTTAATTAAAAAGTTGATTGGAGAGGGGAAAACTTATACGCAGGTGCAAAAAATTATAGGCTGTTCATCTACAATGATCTCCAATGCTTTAAAATGAACAACAACAACAACAAAAAACAGAGATGTGTGGAAGAAAACGGAAAACAACCATCAAAATGGATAGAAGATCAATGGGTGAGCCTTTGCCATTCTGGTTATTCTTCTATGTGCACATTATGGACATTCTGCACAGCTAAACTTGCTCATAATTGCACACCTTCGTAGACAAATAAAAACCTGCCTTAAGCCCCTGCTAAAGGCCACCAAAGAGCTCTGGCAAACATGTTGTTTGGCACATCAAATCTGAACATGCTGCTGTTTTGTTCTGTTTTTTATGACTATTATTGACGTTTCTTTTGCTTGGCTCAGCATCAAGTGACTGTAATTAGAGAGCAGTCTGCAGAGGATTTTTATTTACACTTTATAATATGAGCTGAAATGTTCAAATTTAAGTGGCAGAATATTAACATTGTATCGTATTGATCAACTGCACTGATATGTAAGTTTGTGTTATTACAAAGACTAAATCAAGTACTCTGGTCAAATGCCAAATTATACAATTACTTAAGTTTCATGGTTGGTGTCTAAAGGGCATTTTTGGGAACTAAATGTTTCTCTTATTTGGCATCACATTAGATTCTGTAGAATTCGTAAGTTCACCACCTCAACAGAGTCCTGACCAGACATCCAACAGTTTCTCGCCCTCAAGCTCTTGAACTTCAGCTCCTTCAATAGTTGGTCAATAATCTCAGTGTTATTGCTTGGGAGGCAGAAAAGCAGTCAGCCCGTTCCCTGGCACACAAATCTTATTGTACCACCAAATGATTTTATGACAAATTCCCTTGCTCACATTAAATTTATGACTGGCAAAATAAATAATGCACAGATGGTGGGAGTCCAGTAAGAAAAAAAACATAAAGTGGTGTGCAATATAAGGCTTGGGATCAAAACGCTGTAGAACATAATGACTGCAAAATGACATCAACATTTAGTGGCATAATGAAGGCAATGGGCCAATACGTTCCTCAGTTCATAGATCAAGGAACAATAAGCAGTAGACTTACTGACTTCACACAAATTCTCTGTGCTGTCTGAGTAAGCCAAAGATACTCTTTGAATATTTGTAAAATGATAAGCAGAGAATTGTGTGGGAAAAGATTTTCTATGAAGTGTGCAAGTGACTGAAAATCTATATTTTTTTGTAATAAGGCATCATGTCAAATGAACAGACTAGACAGTATATATATATATATATATATATATATATTTTTTTTTTTTTTTTTTTTTTTTTTTTTACACATACAGTGAGGCAAATAAGTATGTGATCCACTGTCGATTTTGCAGGTTTTCCCACCTACAAACAATATGGAGGTCTGCAAGGTTCCGTCATGGTTTAAAATCCTGCAGGGCAGCAAGCTCCCCCTGCTCACGCCAGCACATGTCCAGGCCCGTTTGAAGTTCACCAGTGACCATCTGGATGATCCAGAGGAGGCATCGGAGAAGGTCATGTGGCCAGATGAGACCAAAATAGATCTTTTTGGCATCAACTTCACTCACCATATTTGGAGGATGACAACAATGTGGGGGGCGCTCCGGGAGTACAGGGTCCGGGGTCCTTTGTTAAGGGCTATTCGGTCCCTGTATGACCACAGCAGGAGCTTGGTTCACATTGCCAGTAGTAAGTCAAACCTGTTTCCAGTGCACGTTAGTCTCTGCCAGGGCTGACTGGTTCTATTCATTACCTTTATGGACAGAATTTGTAGACACAGTCAGGGTGTAGAGGGGTCCGGTTTGGGAACCACAGAATCTCGTCTCTGCTGTTTGCGGATGATGTGGTTCTGTTGGCTTCATCAAATCAGGACCTTCAGCGTGCACTTGAGCGGTTTGCAGCTGAGTGTGAAGCGTCCGGGATGAAGATCAGCACCTCCAAATCCGAGGCCATGGTTCTCAACCGGAAAAAGGTGCCTTGCCCTCTTCAGGTCGGTGGAGTGTCCTTGCCTCAAGTGGAGGAGTTTAAGTATCTCGGGGTCTTGTTCACGAGTGAGGGATGGATGGAGCGTGAGATTGACAGACGGATCAGTGCAGCATCTGCAGTGATGCGGTCGCTGTATCGGACCGTCTTGGTGAAGAGAGAGCTGAGTAGGGGGGCAAAGCTCTCGATTTACCATTCAATCTACGTTCCAACCCTCACCTATGGTCATGAGATTTGGCTCATGACTGAAAGGCCGAGATGAGTTTCCTCCACAGGGTGGCTGGGTGCTCCCTTAGAGATAGGGTGAGGAGCTCGGTCACTCGGGAGAAGCTCAGAGTCGAGCCGCTGCTCCTCCACATTGAAAGGAGCCAGCTGAGGTGGCTCAGGCATCTTTTCCGGATGCACCCTGGATGCCTCGCTGGAGAGGTGTTCCAGGCACGTCCCATTGGGAGGAGGCTCTGGGGAAGACCCAGGACACGCTGGAGGGACTACGTCTCCTGGCTGGCTTGGGAATGCCTCGGGGTTCCCCCGGAGGAGCTGGGGGAGGTGTGTGTGGATCGGGAGGTCTGGGCGGCTTTGCTTGAGCTGCTGCCCCTGCGACCCAACTCCGGATAAATCGGAAGAAAATGATGGATGTATGGATGGATGGATGGAGAACAACCCCAAGAACACCGTCCCAACCGTGAAGCATGGGGGTGGAACCATCATACTCTGGGGGTGTGCTTCTGCAAACGGGACAGGACGACTGCACCGTATTGAAGGGAGGATGGATGGGGTCACATATGGTGAGATTTTAGCAAACAACCTCCTTCCCTCAGTAAGAGCATTGAAGATGGGTCATGGCTGGGTCTTCAGCATGACAATGACCCCAAACACACAGCCAGGGCAACTAAGGAGGGGCTAAGAAGCATTTCAAGGTCCTGGAGTGGCCTGGCCAGTCTGCAGACCTGAACTCAATAGAAAATCTTTGGAGGGAGCTGAAACTCCAAACCTGAAAGATCTAGAGAAGATCTGTATGGAGGAGTGGACCAAAATCCCTGTTGAAATGTGTGAAAACTTGGTCAAGAACTACAGGAAATGTCTGACCTCGGGAACTGCAAACAAAGGCTTCTGTACAAAATGTTAAGGTCTGTTTTTCTATTGGATCAAATACTTATTTCATGCAATAAAAAGCACATTAATTATTTAAAAATCATACAATGTGATTTTCTGATTATTATTATTATTTTTTTTATTCTGTACCTATGATAAAAATACAGACCTCGACATTCTTTGTAGGTGGGACAACCTGCAAAATTGTGAATGGATCAAATACTTATTTGCCTCACTGTGTATACACACAAATCGTTGGTGACATCACCCAGAGGTTTTTTTTAAAAGCTGGCTTCACGCTCAATTGGGGAGTCTTCAAATGTCACCATCTTGGAGGTGCCTCACTCCCGGTCAGCCCAGTGTTTCTTTGGGCAAAGGCGTCATCACCTGGGCGGGATGAATGAATGAAGCCCAAAGTCGCTGATCTCAGTGTTATAAAACAAGCTAAAAGTGAAATGATAACCTCGGTTTGGGTGTTTTATAACACATATTTTTTTTAGGGCATTGGCTTCATAACAGCTGATGCCAGTATTAAAAATTATGACCAGCATATTTCCACAGTAACCGTGGACTAACAGTGCAGGTGATGACCTCCTCAAGCTATTGATGCCTGCTAATTGCTGCTCAAATACAAATTAAATAACACTGAAATCTCACTTCTTGGAAATACCAGCGCACAGATTTTATAGACAGTCCATTAGTACAATTAACCACACAGCAAGCCATATTATCTCAGATATTTGCAATAAAATTCTCAGAAAGAACACCAGCCAGTCCGCACCTCACTTTCAAATATCAGAGTGATTGGGGCATGTTTGATTAAGATATAATGTGAAATATACATTAAATGGTTTTTTTTGACAGAATTATGAATTTTTGAAAATTCATTCAATGTTAAAGATAGGGATTTTTACAATTTTCCAAGATTTTTCCTGACTTTGACGTTTGACCTGTGACCTTGAAAGTTGAATTAATTCTTGCCTAAGAAGATATGAATCTTCAGTAAAAATGGCATAATGATATATGAAAAATTGTGGGCTTCAGGCTGTTGAAAACCATCTCTCAGGCTTGGTTAACAGAGATGGGTGGACACAAATGCAGGACTCGAACAAAGAGCTCTGTGTGTAAAAACAGTTTACTGAAGCACTAAATGGAGTCTGGTACAATCAAAGGCAGTCAAACAAGAGCTAAAGTACTTGGAACATCAGGCTTAGGCGTGGTCGATAATACATGCAGTTGGTCAAAACACACGAGAGGCAAGCAGGTCGAAAATACACAAAACAGAGCTGGAGAAAAGGTACAAGACACATCAATCTGGCAAAGGAGCAGAACAAACTGAAGAGGTTATATACACCCAGGTGTTGAGCTGCAAATTGAGAACAGGTGAGCGTGGAAAGCACCAGAATGAGGGTGTGGCCAGAGAGAGTTTCCCTGGGTTGAGTTTCCCTGGTTGGGAAACCCAACCAGGAAAAACCCAACAAGAGAATAAACATACAAGAAAGCAACCCTAACCCACCAGTAGTGGGCACAGATTAAAAAAAAAGTTAGCTTTGATAACCGTTAATTCTCTCACTGAAAGCTGTCTGTCTGCTCCAAAACATATAACAGACAAGCGCTGAAATCTTTAATTTCAGACTTTGCAAATGTTTTAACTATTAAGCTTTATTCACTATGCCCGCTGATAGTTTTCAAAGTTATCTGGAAAGCTAATCCGCTAATGAAAACGTTAGCTTCGATAATTAGTGGTTAGCAGATTAGCGGAACTGTGCCAACCACTGAACAGAACCATAATAACATAACCCAAAGCATAAAAATAAAACAAGGAAAAAAACTCACGTCCTGACACAAACAAACAGACAAACAAACAAACAGGTGTGAAAACATAACCTCTGCCAACTTCATGGGTGGAGGTAATGAACATGTAATGATATATAAGTTGCACAGGAGTGTAAGTCACAGAATCTCACAAACTAGTAAAAATAAATGAATAAAACGACCCACAACTTACAGAATTAAGTATATGGTATTTAATTTTGAATAAGAGAATAATGCAATATGCACAGCACTATAAAGTGTTTCTGGAATCAGAGCAACACTTTGTACTTGTCGGACGTGTGTAGTTTTGTTGCACTTTCATGATGATCAAACAGAATCTTCTGCTTCCACAGCGAGAAAGTGAAGAGACATTAAGACCCCAGCAGTCAGACAGATGTGCTGGGATTTGCCAGTCGCTGGCTTCTCACCAAACTCTTTCTGGGTGATTAGACATCTGTGTGACTTTAACACTGTTTATGGCATAAGGCTAAGCACCGACATGGGGCAGAAAACATGACCTGAGCCTATTAACTCAGCAGGGTCTCTTAAAAATGACTTTGTCCACAACTAAGAGCTAATATTTGGGTTCACGTCTCAGTTGGTCCATGAGAATGTCAAAGCAGATGAGTGACGGATTTCAGTGAAATATGCTGAACCACTTGATGTCCTCTCATTGGATATTTTCATTGGGTGGTCAGGCATAAATTCATGGTCCAAAATGTGTTTGAAATATGTGCCAAATTGTCAGTGAAGAATGGAAAACTGTAAACTTGTGGTACATTTGATTCCAGCAACGTAGGTTTAGAGCATACAACATCTTTTTTTAGTGGCTGTTGACAGCATGGGCTCTAATGATGTGTCCAGGCCGTGACATGAACTTTGATCATAGCCGGTCCTTGTCTGGATGTGTTTTCTATGTAGTGGATGTTGGGCAGGATTGTGGTATGCAGCAAATTTGGTGCCTTTATTAGTAAAAGAAAGGTTCACTGACCTTTTGCAGCCAATACTCTGACCTTTGTGGAAGTGATGGATGCTCTGATTGCAGCACTTGAGAAACCTAAGTGAGGTGTTGCAGTGTCTGAGTTTGCAATTGTCCTGGATTAAGACTAACATCCAGGCTGTCAAAGACTTCCTGCGGCGAATTGTATCTGTTGGTGGTGAAAAAGTCAAACTTGTTGAAAAATTCATTTATCTCAGAAGTGCTATTCATGTCTCTGGGTCTTCAGACTCAAGTTGGAGAGACACCTGAGAAGATCTTATGGAGTCGCTGGAGGTCACTGGACAGCAGTGTTTAGTGGCATGAATCCCTTTGCAGGAGACTGAACAGCCAAGTCTTTTGGATTCCTGAAGCTTCCTGTGTGGTTGTTAGGCCAGCCAGTGACCTAAGTCTAGGACTCAGTGTCTTTGACACTAGTTCTCTCCAGAGGATCCTTGGGTACCAATGGAATGACTTTATGTTTTAGGAAGATTCAGCAGAGACATTCCACTGCCACTGTGAGGTAACAGCAGCTACGACAGTTTGGCTACGTGGGGTGCTTCTCTGGACCTGATCCAACATACTGATGCCTCAGTGTTGAGGACCCCAGCAAATAGAAAAGCCCAAGGAAATGCCTGCATTTCACCTGTCTGCATGAGATAGATGACTACGCCCAAGATGTGGGGATGGACCCGAGCCGTTTATGTAGGATGGTGGATACGGCAAGGCAGTGCACAAGTGTATGCTTTCTGACCTGAACTAACAGCATTCTGGCTTTTTCTACAGTTGACTATCTGTGAACATGGTGAATTGATGCAAAATGGATATTGCCCTTTTCTTTTGTTGATAATTAAGACTATATAAACAGTCTAAAAAGCTGCTTATTGGAATGGCTTTATGACATCACAGGTCTTGCACTATAGGACAAATTTACAAGTCAGCATTTGGCTGATTTGGCTGAGGGTGATTATGGATATCTATTTTCTCATCTCTAGGTTCAGCAGTGAGTTCTTCTTTGTGTGTATAAATTATATCCACATTATATTCTGGGGAGGTGATGGTCTAGTGGTTAAGGTGTTGGGCTTGAGACCAGAAGATCCTCGGTTCAAATCCCAGCCTGATTGGAAAATCACTAAGGGCCCTTGGGCAAGGTCCTTAATCCCCTATTGCTCCCGGTGTGTAGTGAGCACCTTGTATGGCAGCACTGTGACATCAGGGTGAATGTGAGGCATAATTGTAAAGCACTTTGAGCGTCTGATGCAGATGGAAAAGTGCTATATAAATGCAGTCCATTTACCATTTATATTCTGCAGTCATTTTTTTTAGCTTTGACACATCTCTGTGTTCCTCAAATCTGTGCTGCTGAAACATGTTATGAAACCAAAGTGTCCAGCTATTGACATTTTAGACATTTCATCACTAAGTGGATATCAAAGGTACTTTTTGGTGTCAGTATAGAGATATATGAGAATGAAATTTTTCATTGTTTCAATAGTACCTTCTCTGTCCCCATTTAGTTGCATTTAATAACATTTTATTGACTGCAAACATCATCTCAAGGGATTTCACATATGTAGCAGGTCTAGGGCATCTTATTTGGACAAGTGACAGAGATCCAACATTCTTTACTTTTAACAAGAAGAACCCTGAAGCAGAACTAGAGTCTGTGGGGTGGCATCCACAACTATTTGGAAATTGAAAAACAGCAATGAAATATAAAGATCTGTACTCTATGTGGACACCTTGGGAAAAGCCCACGTGTTGGAGAAAAAAGCATCATGAAAAAAAAAGACAGTCTAGAGCTATTTTACTCTTAATCTAAGCATCAGTTGGATCTGAACATGAAGCCAAAGTGAATTCTTACATGTGCTGTTCCCAAAGGAAAGCGCTGACCTCGGGGAGATCATGTTCTCACTATGCTATCTGCCTACCGCGGGAAGACTCACGCTAACTGTCATCAAGTGCAGGAACCTCAAGGCCATGGACATCAACGGATACTCAGGTAACATTTGCATGTGTGTGTGTTTGTGTGGTTCATCTACAGTTGCACAGACTTAAATTAAATGATCCTCTGAATTTCCCATTTCAAACATGTCAGATAAAATAAGCAAACGGGGGGGGGGGGGGGGGGGGGTGCACCGCTGTGCTCAGCATTTATTAATATTCAACACTTGCAATATTAAGACATTGTCAGCAAATAATTGTGTGCCGTCTGGAGAGTTTCCTTGTCGGTTGTTGCACGTTTTTCAGATCACTTATAAAAATGTGACTTTATAGTGAATTAAACAGCAGGGCTCAGGGGTGATTAAGTGTGACGTTTTCCTTCTCATGTTTAATGACATTCATCATTTTAATCCCTTGAGTTCTTATGGGTGTAGCCGTCTGCCATTATTTGATTCTGCCTTGTGAACAGTAGCTATTAAATTGTGCCTTGCAGCATATTGGGTTTCAACACTGGGCTGTTTACATGTGACTAAAATGTGGCATAATGGATCATACGAGGCAATTTCTGATAATGACTGAAATCAGCACATATCAGGAAGCTTTCTCAGTTTTGACCTCTCATCCTTTTTGTTTACACAAGACCATTGGGTCACTTACTTCACTGGTGCCAGGCCCTCCAGGGTTTCTTTAATATTTCAGTAAAAAAAAGAAGAAGAAGAACATGTTGCATGATAAAATAGATCTTAGACATCTCTGGGGATGCTTTAGCTGTAAAGATAAATGTTTTTATTAATCCTCCCAGAAGCCTGATGCTGCTCATTGTTCTTTATTTAATACAAGCAGAGGGACACAGCTTGGCCTGAGTGAAGCGTAGTGACCAAGTTTTAAACATTTTTCTCAAAAAAAAAAAAAAAAAAAAAATTAAGCTCAAGTGCTAAGTCATTGTGCTACAGCTGTCAAACTTGTGTAGTCTCTTAATTGTGTTAAGATATTTATTATGTTTTGAATTTTTTCCCCCATTTTCTTGTTTCACGTTCTGTATTGTATTGACTTAGAATAACTAATGCCACGATTCCTCACACTCTGATACAGTAGTTAACGGCATGTGCCTTGAAAGCTGATTTGCTCTCTGTCAATAAACACAGATTTATTTCTATTTATGTATAAGTTTTAAGCTTATTTTCAAACTTTGGCTGATGACCTAACCAAGGCTTTTCGGCAAGCACCAATTAAAGCAACAATTCATGATGGATTCAATCGTCCACGTGTCTTGAAAAAGATGTAAACTTTTAGTCAGTAAAATCACAGAGCACAATGTAATGGCTAATGTTAGCATGACCAAACAGCGCCTTTGCGGACATTTCATTATGAATATCTTAAATAATATGGCTGTTGTGCAGTTAATTGGCCTAATGGTTCATCTAAGAGGTGTGTGCTTGTTTTTCCGGTGTGTCAGGTAACAGCTTATGCACACAGAAAACCACTACACCGAGCGCACTGCCTTCACTGCAAACATGGACACACACACACACACACACACACACACACACACACACACACACACACACACACACACACACACACACACACACACATTAATGTGAGTGAAGCGACAGCACCACAGGCACCGGCACACGCTCGCTCTATGGTACAGCAATGCCAAAACCGGTGTTCTGTCGACATGAGGTGCGTCGTCGAGATGAGGTTCCTTGCGTAACTGCATATGTGTGCACTGAAAAAATTACTTGACAAAGTTCACTTATTTTGATGGGCAAGTAAATGTATAAATTGTTCATCCGAACGTAGTAATGTATAAAATCTACTCACTATAAAACGATAAGTATTTTTAACCTGGAGTTAGATTATTTCGACAGGCAAAATATACATATACATACATTTATGCTCCTAACGTAAAATACAGAAAATGTTTTATTTACTAGGCTATAAAAACACTGAATACAATTAATAAAAAAACTTTGACGGAAAAAACAAACAAAAAAAAACAAAATGCGCATGCACAGTTGCACGTCAATCGAGTTACATCATCTCCACATGTGCAGTTGTGCGAAGCACATCATCTCGATGGGTGACGTCTTCAAGTCCGGGGTAGAGCGATGTGCGCATGCACACGCATGCACAGTAGCGCGACGCACCTCATCTCAACGTTCACCTCATCTCGATGTTCACCTCATCTCAACGTTCACCTCATCTCGACGTTCACCTCATCTCGACATTCACCTCATCTCAACATTCACCTCATCTCGATGTTCACCTCATCTCGACGTTCACCTCATCTCGACGTTCACCTCATCTCGACATTCACCTCATCTCAACGTTCACCTCATCTTGACGTTCACCTCATCTCGACGTTCACCTCATCTTGACGTTCACCTCATCACCTCATCTCGATGTTCACCTCATCTTGACGTTCACCTCATCTCGACGTTCACCTCATCTCAACATTCACCTCATCTTGACGTTCACCTCATCTCGACGTTCACCTCATCTCGACATTCACCTCATCACCTCATCTCGATGTTCACCTCATCTTGACGTTCACCTCATCACCTCATCTCGATGTTCACCTCATCTTGACGTTCACCTCATCTCGACGTTCACCTCATCTCAACATTCACCTCATCTTGACGTTCACCTCATCTCAACGTTCACCTCATCTCGACATTCACCTCATCTCGACGTTCACCTCATCTTGACGTTCACCTCATCTCGACATTCACCTCATCTTGACGTTCACCTCATCACCTCATCTCGATGTTCACCTCATCTTGACGTTCACCTCATCTCGACGTTCACCTCATCTCAACATTCACCTCATCTCGACGTTCACCTCATCTCGACGTTCACCTCATCTCGACATTCACCTCATCTCGACGTTCACCTCATCACCTCATCTCGACGTTCACCTCATCTTGACGTTCACCTCATCTCGACGTTCACCTCATCTCGACATTCACCTCATCTTGACGTTCACCTCATCTCGACGTTCACCTCATCTCAACATTCACCTCATCTTGACGTTCACCTCATCTCTACGTTCACCTCATCTCGACATTCACCTCATCTCGACGTTCACCTCATCACCTCATCTCAACATTCACCTCATCTTGACGTTCACCTCATCTCGACGTTCACCTCATCTCGACATTCACCTCATCTCGACGTTCACCTCATCACCTCATCTCGACGTTCACCTCATCTCGACGTTCACCTCATCTCAACAGGGCACCGGAAATGCCAAATGCTGAATGGACACTAAATCCAGAAATGCCAAATGTCAAACTCTTCCTGGAGTGACAGTAGTGGAGATCTCATGAGATTTCAGTGGACAGTCGACACTGAAATAGGAAACGCTAACCTGAGAGGCAGCGCGCACCTTGACAGCCCTTGAGGTCAGTCAGTGATGATCTAATGTGTAAATTACATGTAAAAATATTTGGGTCTTTGAAAGTAAGTAAATTTCTCTACCCTGAATAATCAGAATTGATACTGAAAAAAAGTCTGAAGGAACTAAGGAAGGACCCATGGTGAGATGGTGAGGAACTTCACTCATTAATGTTGGTGACATGAAACATATTACAGATCCACACACATAAGTTTGTTCATAGCATAGATATGTTAAAGTTACAGTGTGTGTGTGTGTGTGTGTGTGTGTGCATGTGTGTGTGTGAGCTTAAAATGATCCCTTTAATGGGAGTGGGCCTCCTTATGGAGCTCACCATGCTGCACCACCGTGATGGTACAGCAGCCCAAAAGAGACACACTTACCTCCATCATTCCCATTTTGCAGTGTGGGTGGACCAGTGAAGCAAAAAAAAAAAAAAAGAAAGAAAAAAAAAGATAAGAAAAATCAGTGATTGCTCCCCTATACACTCCCTGCACAACACGTATCCCAAGAGAAGATACGGACCAGTTAGAGTCCCCATCATCAAAGTAGTGAAAATGTGAAGGGAAACAAAATCATGACAGGTGATGTCATAATAAAATCTGCAACCTCGCCACTAGATGACTCTAAAACCTACACATTGTAGCTTTAACAAACGTTCTTGGGTCCCTGTAATTTTTGTTTCTTTTTTCCTGTTTTTCTCTCCCTGATTAGATCCATATGTCAAAGTGTCACTCATATGTGACGGGAGACGTTTGAAGAAGAAGAAGACGAGCATTAAAAAGAACACTCTGAATCCCACCTACAATGAGGCCATCATCTTTGACATCCCGCCCGACAGCATGGACCATGTCAGCCTACACATCTCTGTCATGGACTACGATTTGTACGTACAACCAAACGTTAGATTTAACACATCATATCATATAAGTATGACTCAGTCACATTTGCATTCATACTATGAAATTTTAGAGTGAATTTCAGTCATTTTCAAAGTTTGCTGAAATATGTGGATTTGTGCAGATTTTCACCAAGCAGACAAATAAATAGTTCAATAATCACACCAAACACAACATTTGGTGATCTTTGACTTTGATATTCACACTGATACTCAGACACAAGCTGTAATCTGACGTCAATGTCCAACATAGTGGCAATTGTTAGCTTGTCATTTAATGTAACCTTTTCTTGTACTTCTCTGGCAAAACAAAAATTCACTCAAAATCAGATGGATATAGTTTGGATTTTGTGTTGTACAAAAAATTAGACACAGTAAATCCATTCCTTGTAGCTGTTAACATGCTATTCAGGTAGAGACTGAGCTAGCTGGAACAGTAACTACCCTTGTCCAGTCGATATTATGGCTCACCAAGCCAGACTAAGTGTTTTTAGATTTTTTTTTGCAAATTTATTACAAATTTTATAAAAAAAAAAAAAAACCTAAGAAATAACATGACCATAAGTATTCACACCCTTTGCTCTGTTGATGCAACTTTGGCAGCGATTCCAGCCTCAAGTCTTCTTAAACATGATGCCACAAGCTTGGTGCACCTATTGTTATGTGTTGGACGCAGCCCGGAGAACCGACCAGCGTTTGAAGGACCCAGTATAAAATAAGCAGAGCACGGTACAAAGGATAACAGAGTTTAATGAACATAACAGTGATGTGAAAAAATATAAAAGTGCGCGGTCTGGCGTGGTGGTTTTGCGGTGCGCTCCCAGCAGCGCCAACGGTCCGGAGCCAGAACCAATTCGGACCCAAGGACCCCGCCGACACCCCCCAGGTGGCCGCGACAAACCGAGTCTGTGAAAGAAGGAATCATTATGTGAGTCCACACTCAACACACAGAGAGAACGCTCAAAGGTGCACAAACAGCAAACACTTCCTGGCTTAATTACTAATCAGCTTCCCACCCTGCAGGCATGGAACATCCAGTTCACAAAACTCCACTGCAGTGGAAGCTGATTGCACGACCAACATACAGCTCAATATAATAAGGTGTGAGGGACACCACATTTACTGACTGTATAAATGTTAGTCACAAAATCTAACGTACCTCAGGAAGTGTGCTGACGAGCATGAGACCTCACCCCCTCCTCTTTCACAGACCATGCATCAAACCTGGACGTTCTCTGCATCCACTGATGATGAGATGGCTCCCGAGATGACGATCTCACCCGTCTGGTCACAAGGTCGAGTCTCACACTGTGTACTCCAGTCTTAAATGCCACCATGTTCCAATCCATTGTAGATGCACCACAGCTGTGAGTCCTGACGAGCCGCAGGTGATCAGCCTCAGGTGATCAGGGTGAGGTCCTGATAAACTCAGCTACACAGCCACTCAGTCCCAAATGCAAGCCACCTGGAAGGAAAAACAAAAGACAGGACAGAAAACAGAAACAAAAGGCAGCCAGGCCCCCCCAGCCACACAACACCTATCTTTGGACAGTTTTGTCCATTCCTCTTTGCAGCACCTCTCAAGCTCCATCAGGTTGGATGGGGAGCGTCGGTGCACAGACATTTTCAGATCTCTCCAGAGATGTTCAGTAGGATTCAGGTCTGGGCTCTGGCTGGACCACTCAAGGACATTCACAGAGTTGTCCTGAAGCCACTCCTTTGATATCTTGGCTGTGTGCTTAGGGTCATTATCCTGCTGAAAGATGAACCGTCGCCCCAGTCTGAGGTCAAGAGCGCTCTGGAGCAGGTTTTTATCCAGGATGTCTCAGTATATTGCTAAATTCATCTTTCCCTCAATCCTGACTAGTCTCCCAGTTCCTGCTGCTGAAAAACATCCCCACAGCATGATGCTGGTTTCCTCCAAACATGACGCCTGGCATTCACGCCAAAGAGTTCAGTTCTTGTCTCATCAGACCAGAGAATTTTGCTTTTCACGGTCTGAGAGTCCTTCAGGTGGTCAGGTGTCAAACTCCAGGTGGGCTGCCATGTGCCTTTTACTAAGGAGTGGCTTCCGTCTGGCCACTCTACCATACAGGCCTGATTGGTGGATTGCTGCAGAGATGGTTGCTCTTCTGGAAGGTTCTCTTCTCTCACAGAGGAATGCTGGAGCTCTGACAGAGTGACCATCAGGTTCTCGGTCACCTCCCTGACTAAGGTTCTTCTCCCCCAGTCACTCAGTTTAGACGGGTGGCCAGCTTTAGGAAGAGTCCTGGTGGATACAGACTTCTTCTACTTATGGATGATGGAGGCCACTGTGCTCACTGGGACCTTCAAAGCAGCAGAAATATTTCTGTACCTTTCCCCATATTTGTGTCTAGAGAAAATCCTGTCTCAGGTGTCTACAGACAATTCCTTTGACTTCATGCTCGGTTTGTGTTTTGTCAACTGTGGGACCTTATATATAGACAGGTGTGTGTCTTTCCAAATCATGTCCACTCAACTGACTTTACTGCAGGTGGACTCCAATTAGATAGACAGATACTTTATTAATCCCGAAGGAAATTATGTGGTGGTCTGTTGCTCCCATTCACACAGATAAAACCCACATATTAAAAATACATATAAAAGTAACAATAAATAATACAGCACAATAAAATTCAAGTAAAAAGTAGGAGTTTAAGGCCTACATGGGACATTTCCAGCATTTCCAGCTCACATCTCCTGCTCCTGACTGAAGTAGCTGCATTATGCAGCCTGACAGCATGAAGGACAAATGAGTTCTTCAGTCTCTCAGAGGAATCTGTTGCTCACGGAGCTTCTCTGGTGAGAGAAGACCGAGTTCAGTGGGTGGTTCTGATTGGACAGGGTCACCCTGATCTTGGAGAGCGTCCTGTGCTCCACCACCTTCTCCACAGAGTCCAGACCCAGTCCACCCACAGAGCCTGCCTTCTTAATGAGCCATTTCAGCCGGAGAACATCTTTTATCTTAACACTGTTCACCCAACACACAACACCATAAAAAAGGACACTGGACACAATGGACTGATAAAACATGTCCAGAAGGTTCAGACTGACACTGAAAAGAAGGCAGCATTCTAAGAAAGTACGTCCTGCTCTGCCCCTTCTTTTACACAGTGTCTATGTTGGCTGTCCAGCTCAGCCTGGTGTCCAGCTGCGGGTACTTGTAGGTGGAAGCCACCTCCACCTCCAACCCATCAATAATGATGGGCTGCAGAGAGGTTGGCCTCCATCGGAAATCGAGCATTACCTCCTTCATCTTGGTGGTGTTCAGCAAGAGTTTATCCTGCTGACACCACGTCCCAAAATCCTCCACCAGGCCCCTGTACTCCCCCTCCTCACCCTCCCTAATACAACTGCAGTGTCATTTTTTTATTTATTTTTATTTATATAGCACCAAATCACAACAGAGTTGCCTCAAGGCGCTTCACACAGGTAAGGTCTAACCTTACCAACCCCCAGAGCAACAGTGGTAAGAAAAAACTCCCTCTGAGGAAGAAACCTCAAGCAGACCAGACTCAAAGGGGTGACCCTCTGCTTGGGCCATGCTACAAACATAAATTACAGAACAATTCACAGAACAATTCACAGACAAATATACAAGAAATGCTGTTGGTGCACAGGACAGGAGGGTCTCCAGCACAAATACCACACCCATCTCTGGATGGAGCTGCACCTTAAACAGAGAAAAAATAGAATCAGGCATCAGAAAGACAAGAAATACTGTATAATTTGTCAGCATTAATCAACAAGAAAAACAGAAGAAATACTAAGGTGATCGCCAGCCACTAGCCCTAAACCTCACTAAAAGACCCAGAATTTAGGTAAAGTTGAGGCCGCGGCCCGCTCCGTTTATTAATAAAATGAATTAAAAGAGTAAAAAGCGTAAAACAAAACTGTACTAGTATGCTAGTCATATGAAAGGGAAAATAAGTGCATCTTAAGTCTGGACTTGAAAGTCTCCACAGAATCTGATTTTTTTATTGATGCAGGGAGATCATTCCACAGAACAGGGGCACGATAAGAGAAAGCTCTGTGACCCACAGACTTCTTATTCACCTTATGGACACAAAGTAGTCCTGCACCCTGAGAACACAAAGCCCGGGCCGGTACGTAAGGTTTAATTAGATCAGCTAGGTAGGGAGGTGCCAGTCCATGAACAATTTTATAGGTTATTAGCACAACCTTAAAATCTGATCTCACTGGGACAGGAAGCCAGTGAAGAGACGCCAAAATGGGTGTAATGTGGTCGAACTTTCTGCTTCCTGTCAAAAGTCTGGCTGCAGCATTTTGAACCAATTGGAGAGCCCTAATGCTAGATTGCGGTAAACCAGAAAATAGAACATTGCAGTAGTCCAATCTAGGAGAGATGAACGCATGGATCAGGGTCTCAGCATCAGCCATAGACAGGATGGGACAAATCTTCGCTATATTATGCAGGTGGAAGAAAGCAGTCCTAGTAATATTTCTAATGTGGAGGCCAAAGGACAATGAAGGATCAAAAATTACCCCAAGGTTCCTCACTTTGTCAGTGTGATGTATGACACACGAGTCGAGGCTGAGTGTTAACTGGTCAAATTCATGCCGATGTCTCACTGGACCAAGAACCATCATTTCAGTCTTATCAGAGTTTAAAAGTAGGAAGTTTCTATACATCCAACATCTCACTGCTGCAAGGCAATCTTCTAAGGATTTTATGTGAACGAGATTACCAGCAGTTATCGGCATATATAACTGAGTATCATCTGCATAGCAGTGAAAGGTAATCCCAAAACGCCGCAATATGTGCCCAAGGGGTGCTATATAAAGGGAGAGAAGCAGGGGGCCTAAGACGGACCCCTGAGGAACCCCAAATTTCATGTCACTAAGGTTAGAGGTAATGTTACTGTACAAAACACAGTGAGAACGACAAGGTCAAGTATGACGTGAGCCATGCAAGGGCACTCCCAGTAATCCCAAAATGATTTTCCAGCCTATCAAGTAGAATATGATGATCCACTGTATCAAATGCAGCACTGAGATCTAACAGCAACAGATATGTTTAACTTAATGTCTTCTATTTTCTTCCCAAAGTAATCCAGGAAATCTTGTGCTGTAAAAGGAGAGCGAACTTCAGGTGGTTGTCCATGAATAAGTGTTGCCACGTGTCAAACAAAAACTTTGAGTTATGCTTGTTTTTGTTGATCAAATCAGAGTAATAGGTCCACTTAGTAGCCAATAATGCATGCTTATAGTCTAAGATAGCATCACGCCACGCAAGGTGAAATACTTCTAATTTCTGTTCTGGACCTCTTGCCTTATGCTTGAGGTCACGCAGATAATCACTGAACCAAGGTGACTGTGATTTGGGGAAGTGCGGTTTTAACACAGGTGGTGCAATCATGTCGAGTGTAGTTTTGAGCACTGAGTTTAAACTATCCACAAGTCTGTCTACTGACTGGGTATTTGCCAAATGTGAAGCTAAGATGTCAGGTAGTCTAGCTTCGAATTCAGTCTTAGTTGAGGAGTTGATGCATTGCTGCAGTTATAAATAAGGTTGTTGTTCCACTAAACACGGCAACGAAACTGTAAACTTAATAAGTGAGTGATCAGAGACCACTGATGTAAGAGGCATGATGTCAATATTTGTGTCAGCAATACCACGTGTGAGAACCAGATCCAGGGTATTTCCACTAATGTGCTTCGAATCCCGAATGCATTGCCGAAATTCTAATGCATCCACAATTTCCAGAAATGATTTGCAGAGGGGATTAGAAGGCTTATTTATCAGAGAACCTCTGCATGTGGCATGGACCTGAGTTGTACTGAAAATCAGTAGTATAGTGGGTGAAGAGAAGGGGCAAGAGCACCGTGCCCTGAGGAGCTCCAGTGCTGCAGATAAATGTGGAGGACCTACAGCCCCCCAGCACGAACAAATAGTCAAATAGTCTGAAATTCAGCGCACAAGGTGAGGGTCCACAGCCATGATGTTAAGTTTGTCCTGCAGGAGGCTGGGATGGATTTTATTAAAAGCACTGGAGAAGTCAAAGAACAACATCCTCACAATGCACCCCCCACATCCAAGTACGTAAGTGCACGGTGTAGGAGATAGAGAACTGCATCGGTCCCTCCCCATCTGTATCTGAGCTCGTACGAGCTGCAGGACCAGTCGCTCCAGTGAGCACGACCGGCCTGTAGTCACTCAGCTCCTGAGGGCGACCCTTCTTTGGGACTGGAACAATACAAGATGTTTTCCACAGTGAGGGGACACTCCCCAACCACAGGCTCAGGTTGAAACCTGATGTAGAGGGAGCACAGGCCCTCAGAAGCCATGGACTGAACTGGTCTGGACCTGCGGCCTTCCTAAGATGGAGATGTTGCAGCTCCTTAACTACCTGATCTGCCCTGATGGAGGGAGGAGTCGAGACGGGAGCAGCAGTCTCTTGTGAGAGAGAGGCACCTGAAGGAGGAGCAGGAAGATGATGATCAAAGGAGCCAGAGGGAGACTGTGGGGACAAGCAGGTGGTCAGGGGGGAACTCAACCGATTAAAAAAAGTGTTCAGCTCCTCAGCTCTCTAGATGTTCATGCAGCAGGCATTACCTTTCCTGTTACAGCCAGTAATGGTTTTCATACCATTCCAGACCTCCCTGATGTTGTTGTCCCTCAGCTTCCTCTCCAGCTTCTTGCTGTCTGCCTCATCAGCTTCCTTCAGACAGAATGTCACTTCCTTTTGCACCTCCCTCGTCATCTCACGGTCTCCACTCCAAAATACCCTCTTCTTCTTATTCAAGACATCCTTCACATCAGCGGTAATCTACGGTTTTTTGTTACCATAGCACTTAACTGTTTGATCCATACAAAAGTTCAAATAGTCAGTCATGCAACCTACTGCACCCTCAAGATCTTCACCATGCAACTTCACCAATACACTCCAGTCAGTGGACTCTAAGTGCTTCCTCTGCCTCAGGGGACCACCTCCTGACCTGTCATGTTGTTACTGTTGTGAAAGTGTAATGACACGGACCCACAACAGGGGGCATAAATGAACGGACAATAGATGAGCCAAAAATACAACACTTTACTGTTGTGAAGCGTGCACAACGAAATATAGACAAATACAGAATTTGGACAGAGTCAAATGTACTAAGGTGACGTGTGGGCAGGCTCGAGGATAGAAGACGTCCGTCCAGAGAAAAGCTGGATCCCACACGATTTCCACTGCCACCGAACCCGGAGAATACTGGAGCCGCCAGGTTCCGAGTCCCCAGGTGGCCACCGTCTCCGGCTGTCGGATCTGGTACTGCTGGCAGGAAGCAGAAACAGTTATGTGTGGGTGTGTTACACCCAGCAATACAATCAGCAACAGTTCCTCTATGGTGGGTAAAACGCCTCCACCTCCGAAACAGGAACACAGTAAGAATTAACAGTAGCACCTACTACTTAACTGAATACGGCTGAGAAAATACCTCGAAGGCAAACGATATCTCAGCAGCGGGGTGGAGATGTCGTCCGGCTTTTATAGAGTGGTTGATGAGTTGATGATAGGTGACAGCTGTCAGGAGTTTATGAGTGACAGCTGTCACTCCCGGCTGTCCTGTGAGGCGGCAGCGCCCTCTCGTGCCTGAAGCCCGCACTCCAGGCAGGGTGCCCTCTGATGGTGGGCCAGCAGTACCTTCTCTTCAGCGGCCCATACAACAGGACCCCCCCCCCTCAACGGGCGCCTCCTGGCGCCCGACCAGGCTTGTCGGGGTGTCGGTTGTAGAAGTCGGCCAGGAGGGCCGGGTCCAGGATGAAGCTCCTTTTCACCCAGGAGCGTTCTTTGGGTCCATACCCTCCCAGTCCACCAAATACTGGAACACCCGGCCCATACGACGGACGTCCAGGAGCCGGCGGACTGTCCACGCGGGCTCCCTGTCGATGATCCGGGCAGGAGGCGGAGCCGGTCCGGGAGCACAGAGGGGTGAGGTGTGGTGCGGTTTGATCCTGGAAACATGAAACACGGGGTGGATCCGCAGTGAAGCTGGGAGTTGGAGCTTCACTGCGGCCGGACTGAGGACTCTGAGGATCTGGAAGGGGCCTATGTACCTGTCCTTCAGTTTCGGGGAGTCCACTTGGAGAGGAATGTCCTTCGTGGATAACCACACCTCCTGCCCGGGCTGGTATGCAGGGGCCGGGGAACGCCGGCGGTCTGCATGGGCCTTAGCCGTCGTCCGGGCCTTCAACAAGGCAGAACGGGCGGAACGCCACACCCGACGGCATCTTCGTAGGTGGGCCTGGACCGAGGGCACACCGACCTCTCCCTCCAACACGGGAAACAATGGGGGCTGGTACCCCAAACACATCTCAAACGGGGAGAGGCCGGTGGTAGAGGACACCTGGCTGTTATGTGCATACTCGATCCAGGCCAGGTGGTTGCTCCAGGCTGTCGGGTGCGCAGATGTAACACAGCGGAGGACCTGTTCTAGTTCCTGGTTAGCCCGCTCTGCCTGTCCGTTCATCTGTGGGTGATACCCGGATGAGAGGCTCACGGTGGCCCCCAGTTCTCTGCAGAAGCTCCTCCAGACCTGGGAGGAGAACTGAGGACCACGATCCGAGACAATGTCTGTTGGTATCCCATGCAGACGCACGACGTGGTGAACCAGGAGGTTTGCAGTCTCCTGGGCCATTGGGAGCTTCGGGAAGGCCACGAAGTGGGCCGCCTTGGAGAAACGGTCCACTACCGTGAAGATGGTCATCATGCCCTGGGACGGCGGGAGGCCCGTGACAAAATCCAGGCCGATGTGGGACCAGGGGCGATGAGGCACCGGGAGCGGTTGCAGCAGACCTTGGGCCCTCGAATGGTCAGCCTTGCCCCTGGCGCAGGTGGTGCAGGCCTGGACATACTCCCGGACATCGGCTTCCATGGACGCCCACCAGAAGTGCTGCCGGACCACTGCCACGGTTCTTCGCACCCATGGGTGACAGGAGAGCTTGGAACCGTGACAGAAGTCCAGAACTGCAGCTCTGGCGTCTGGTAGGATGTATAAGCGGTTCTTTGGACCTGTGCCTGGGTCCGGGCTTAGTGCCAGGGCCACCCGGACGGTCTTCTCCACATCCCAGGTGAGTGTGACCACGATAGTGGACTCAGGTATGATGGATTCCGGTGGATCCGACAGCTCTGTTTTGACTTCATCCTCGTGTACCCGGGACAAGGCATCCGACCTCTGATTCTTGGTCCCGGGGCGATAGGTGATCCGGAAGTCAAAACGCCCGAAGAACAGTGACCAGCGGGCTTGCCTGGGGTTCAGCCGCTTGACGGTCCTGATATACTCCAGGTTCCGATGGTCCGTGAAAACCATGAACGGCTCTGAAGCTCCCTCCAACAGGTGTCTCCACTCCTCAAGAGCCTCCTTCACCGCAAGAAGTTCCCGATTGCCCACGTCATAGTTCCGCTCTGCCGGGGTCAACCTGTGAGAAAAATAGGCACAAGGGTGGAGAACCTTGTCGGACTCCCCGCTCTGGGACAGCACGGCTCCTATCCCTGAGTCAGAGGCGTCCACTTCAACCACAAACTGGCGGCAAGGATCGGGCTGCACCAGAACTGGTGCAGTCGAGAACCCACGTTTCAACTCCCTAAACGCGGCTTCGCACCGATCCGACCAGGTGAAGGGGACTTTTGGGGAGGTCAGGGCTGTCAGGGGGCTAACTACCTGATTGTAGCCCTTAATGAACCTCCGGTAAAAATTTGCAAAACCGAGGAACTGTTGTAGTTTCCTACGGCTTATCGGTTGGGGCCAGTCTCTCACCGCCGTAACCTTGGCCGGATCAGGGGCGACGGAGTTGGAGGAGATGATGAACCCCAGGAAGGACAAAGAAGAGTGGTGGAACTCGCACTTCTCGCCCTTCACAAACAGCTGGTTCTCCAACAACCGCTGCAGGACCTGACGTACATGCTGGACATGAGTCTCAGGGTCCGGGAAGAAGATGAGTATATCGCCCAGATATACGAAGACAAATCAATGCAGGAAGTCCCGCAAGACGTCATTTACCAAAGCTTGGAACGTCGCGGGGGCGTTAGTGAGGCCGAACGGCATGACCAGGTACTCAAAGTGACCTAACGGGGTGTTAAATGCCGTCTTCCATTCGTCTCCCTTCCGGATTCGAACCAGGTGGTATGCATTCCTAAGATCAAGTTTTGCAAAGATTTGGGCTCCATGCAGGGGCGTGAACACTGAATCCAACAGGGGCAGAGGGTATCGCTTGCGAACCGTGATCTCGTTCAGCCCTCTGTAATCAATGCATGGACGGAGTCCGCCGTCTTTCTTGCCCACAAAAAAGAAACCAGCACCCATCGGGGAGGTGGAGTTCCGGATCAGCCCGGCAGCTAATGAGTCCCGGATGTAGGCCTCCATTGATTCGCGCTCCGGACGTGAGAGGTTGTACAGCCTGCTGGACGGGTACTCAACGCCCGGAATCAAATCAATGGCACAATTGTACGGACGGTGGGGGGAAAGGGTGAGAGCCAAATCTTTGCTGAAAACGTCAGCAAGATCGTGGTACTCAACCGGCACCACCGTCAGATAGGGGGGAACTATAACCTCCTCATTAGCACTTAAACAGGGAGGAACCAAGGATCCTAAACACTCCCGGTTGCAGGTTTCGCTCCACTGAGCCACAACCCCAGACGGCCAATCAATCCGGGGATTGTGTTTTACCATCCACAGGAAGCCCAAAATCACGCGGGAAGTAGAATCAATTCAATCAATCAATTTTATTTATATATAGCGCCAAATCACAACAAACAGTTGCCCCAAGGCGCTTTATATTGTAAGGCAAGGCCATACAATAATTACATAAAAACCCCAAAGGTCAAAACGACCCCCTGTGAGCAAGCACTTGGTGACAGTGGGAAGGAAAAACTCCCTTTTAACAGGAAGAAACCTCCAGCAGAACCAGGCTCAGGGAGGGGCAGTCTTCTGCTGGGACTGGTTGGGGCTGAGGGAGAGAACCAGGAAAAAGACATGCTGTTGAGGGGAGCAGAGATCAATCACTAATGATTAAATGCAGAGTGGTGCATACAGAGCAAAAAGAGAAAGAAACACTCAGTGCATCATGGGAACCCCCCAGCAGTCTAAGTCTATAGCAGCATAACTAAGGGATGGTTCAGGGTCACCTGATCCAGCCGTAACTATAAGCTTTAGCAAAAAGGAAAGTTTTAAGCCTAATCTTAAAAGTAGAGAGGGTGTCTGTCTCCCTGATCCGAATTGGGAGCTGGTTCCACAGGAGAGGAGCCTGAAAGCTGAAGGCTCTGCCTCCCATTCTACTCTTACAAACCCTAGGAACTACAAGTAAGCCTGCAGTCTGAGAGCGAAACGCTCTATTGGGGTGATATGGTACTATGAGGTCCCTAAGATAAGATGGGACCTGATTATTCAAAACCTTATAAGTAAGAAGAAGAATTTTAAATTCTATTCTAGAATTAACAGGAAGCCAATGAAGAGAGGCCAATATGGGTGAGATATGCTCTCTCCTTCTAGTCCCCGCTAGTACTCTAGCTGCAGCATTTTGAATTAACTGAAGGCTTTTCAGGGAACTTTTAGGACAACCTGATAATAATGAATTACAATAGTCCAGCCTAGAGGAAATAAATGCATGAATTAGTTTTTCAGCATCACTCTGAGACAAGACCTTTCTAATTTTAGAGATATTGCGTAAATGCAAAAAAGCAGTCCTACATATTTGTTTAATATGCGCTTTGAATGACATATCCTGATCAAAAATGACTCCAAGATTTCTCACAGTATTACTAGAGGTCAGGGTAATGCCATCCAGAGTAAGGATCTGGTTAGACACCATGTTTCTAAGATTTGTGGGGCCAAGTACAATAACTTCAGTTTTATCTGAGTTTAAAAGCAGGAAATTAGAGGTCATCCATGTCTTTATGTCTGTAAGACAATCCTGCAGTTTAGCTAATTGGTGTGTGTCCTCTGGCTTCATGGATAGATAAAGCTGGGTATCATCTGCGTAACAATGAAAATTTAAGCAATGCCGTCTAATAATACTGCCTAAGGGAAGCATGTATAAAGTGAATAAAATTGGTCCTAGCACAGAACCTTGTGGAACTCCATAATTAACTTTAGTCTGTGAAGAAGATTCCCCATTTACATGAACAAATTGTAATCTATTAGACAAATATGATTCAAACCACCGCAGCGCAGTGCCTTTAATACCTATGGCATGCTCTAATCTCTGTAATAAAATTTTATGGTCAACAGTATCAAAAGCAGCACTGAGGTCTAACAGAACAAGCACAGAGATGAGTCCACTGTCCGAGGCCATAAGAAGATCATTTGTAACCTTCACTAATGCTGTTTCTGTACTATGATGAATTCTAAAACCTGACTGAAACTCTTCGAATAGACCATTCCTCTGCAGATGATCAGTTAGCTGTTTTACAACTACCCTTTCAAGAATTTTTGAGAGAAAAGGAAGGTTGGAGATTGGCCTATAATTAGCTAAGATAGCTGGGTCAAGTGATGGCTTTTTAAGTAATGGTTTAATTACTGCCACCTTAAAAGCCTGTGGTACATAGCCAACTAACAAAGATAGATTGATCATATTTAAGATCGAAGCATTAAATAATGGTAGGGCTTCCTTGAGCAGCCTGGTAGGAATGGGGTCTAATAAACATGTTGATGGTTTGGATGAAGTAACTAATGAAAATAACTCAGACAGAACAATCGGAGAGAAAGAGTCTAACCAAATACCGGCATCACTGAAAGCAGCCAAAGATAACGATACGTCTTTGGGATGGTTATGAGTAATTTTTTCTCTAATAGTTAAAATTTGTTAGCAAAGAAAGTCATGAACTCATTACTAGTTAAAGTTAATGGAATACTCAGCTCAATAGAGCTCTGACTCTTTGTCAGCCTGGCTACAGTGCTGAAAAGAAACCTGGGGTTGTTCTTATTTTCTTCAATTAGTGATGAGTAGAAAGATGTCCTAGCTTTACGGAGGGCTTTTTTATAGAGCAACAGACTCTTTTTCCAGGCTAAGTGAAGATCTTCTAAATTAGTGAGACGCCATTTCCTCTCCAACTTACGGGTTATCTGCTTTAAGCTACGAGTTTGAGAGTTATACCATGGAGTCAGACACTTCTGATTTAAAGCTCTCTTTTTCAGAGGAGCTACAGCATCCAAAGCTGTCTTCAATGAGGATGTAAAACTATTGACGAGATACTCTATCTCACTTACAGAGTTTAGGTAGCTACTCTGCACTGTGTTGGTATATGGCATTAGAGAACATAAAGAAGGAATCATATCCTTAAACCTAGTTACAGCGCTTTCTGAAAGACTTCTAGTGTAATGAAACTTATTCCCCACTGCTGGGTAGTCCATCAGAGTAAATGTAAATGTTATTAAAAAATGATCAGACAGAAGGGAGTTTTCAGGGAATACTGTTAAGTCTTCTATTTCCATACCATAAGTCAGAACAAGATCTAAGATATGATTAAAGTGGTGGGTGGACTCATTTACTTTTTGAGCAAAGCCAATTGAGTCTAATAATAGATTAAATGCAGTGTTGAGGCTGTCATTCTCAGCATCTGTGTGGATGTTAAAATCGCCCACTATAATTATCTTATCTGAGCTAAGCACTAAGTCAGACAAAAGGTCTGAAAATTCACAGAGAAACTCACAGTAACGACCAGGTGGACGATAGATAATAACAAATAAAACTGTTTTTTGGGACTTCCAATTTGGATGGACAAGACTAAGAGACAAGCTTTCAAATGAATTAAAGCTCTGTCTGGGTTTTTGATTAATTAATAAGCTGGAATGGAAGATTGCTGCTAATCCACCGCCCCGGCCCGTGCTACGAGCATTCTGACAGTTAGTGTGACTCGGGGGTGTTGACTCATTTAAACTAACATATTCATCCTGCTGTAACCAGGTTTCTGTTAGGCAGAATAAATCAATATGTTGATCAATTATTATATCATTTACCAACAGGGACTTAGAAGAGAGAGACCTAATGTTTAATAGACCACATTTAACTGTTTTAGTCTGTGGTGCAGTTGAAGGTGCTATATTATTTTTTCTTTTTGAATTTTTATGCTTAAATAGATTTTTGCTGGTTATTGGTAGTCTGGGAGCAGGCACCGTCTCTACGGGGATGGGGTAATGAGGGGATGGCAGGGGGAGAGAAGCTGCAGAGAGGTGTGTAAGACTACAACTCTGCTTCCTGGTCCCAACCCTGGATAGTCACGGTTTGGAGGATTTAAGAAAATTAGCCAGATTTCTAGAAATGAGAGCTGCTCCATCCAAAGTGGGATGGATGCCGTCTCTCCTAACAAGACCAGGTTTTCCCCAGAAGCTTTGCCAATTATCTATGAAGCCCACCTCATTTTTTGGACACCACTCAGACAGCCAGCAATTCAAGGAGAACATGCGGCTAAACATGTCACTCCCGGTCTGATTGGGGAGGGGCCCAGAGAAAACTACAGAGTCCGACATTGTTTTTGCAAAGTTACACACCGATTTAATGTTAATTTTAGTGACCTCCGATTGGCGTAACCGGGTGTCATTACTGCCGACGTGAATTACAATCTTACCAAATTTACGCTTAGCCTTAACCAGCAGTTTCAAATTTCCTTCAATGTCGCCTGCTCTGGCCCCCGGAAGACAATTGACTATGGTTGCTGGTGTCGCTAACTTCACATTTCTCAAAACAGAGTCGCCAATAACTAGAGTTTGATCCTCGGCGGGTGTGTCGTCGAGTGGGGAAAAACGGTTAGAAATGTGAACGGGTTGGCGGTGTACACGGGGCTTCTGTATAGGGCTACGCTTCCTCCTCACAGTCACCCAGTCAGCCTGCTTTCCCAGCTGCTCAGGATCTGCCAGAGGGAAACTAACGGCGGCTAAGCTACCTTGGTCCGCACCGACTACAGGGGCCTGGCTAGCTGTAGAATTTTCCACGGTGCGGAGCCGAGTCTCCAATTCGCCCAGCCTGGCCTCCAAAGCTACGAATAAGCTACACTTATTACAAGTACCATTACTGCTAAAGGAGGCCGAGGAATAACTAAACATTTCACACCCAGAGCAGAAAAGTGCGGGAGAGACAGGAGAAGCCGCCATGCTAAACCGGCTAAGACCTAGTAGCTATGCTAAGCTAGCAGATTCCTAAAAACACACAAAGTGAATAATGTGTAAATAATTTAGATGTGATTCAGCAGAGGGAGTGCTTTAGTTAAGGCACGTAAAGATTACACTGTGAAACAAATCGTTATCTAGGTAACTAGATCAATCTAACTGCGCAGATTAAACAGCTAACAGATACAGCAAAACACCACTGTCCTCCGGAACAGGAAGTGATACAATACCGCAGTGAGAGCCAACCACCAGTAGAGGCAACAAGTAGTTCCCAGACACCACCAGAACTACTGGTTGTCTCTTGTGTGTGATTAAAGGGAGAAGGGTGCCATCTAGTGCCCATACCTTCAAAGGTGAAGGACGCGCCACCAGAGGGAGCCCTACCTCCCTTGCCCATCTGCTGTCCAGCAGATTCCCTTCTGACCCTGTGTCCACCAGTGCTGGGGCTTGAAGGGTTAAATCCCCACTCAGGATCGTGACTGGGAGAAGTGTGGAAATACATGTATGTCCCACGTGAATGTCTGGACCCACCCTTAACCCAGTCTCTAAGGGCGGGCGTTCGTGTTTAACCGTTTGGGGTAGTCTCTCTGCTGATGCTCATTTGAGCCGCAGAAAAAGCACTCCCCGCGGGCCATTCTCCTCTGTCTGTAAGATGATGTTAATCTGGCCCTGCTCGTATCCATAGCATCGTCAGCAGGGGGAGCTGTTGCCACACGGAGTGCAGAGGCTGTGGAGCGTGGGGAGGGTGGAACCTTTTCGGACCAGGAAGGGAGAGGGACGGCGCGTGCCCGGCCATGTCCTTCGTCTCGCTTCCGACGGCGTTCCTCTAATTGATTGTCCAAATGTATAACTAGATCGATTAGACCATCCAAATCCCGCGGCTCATCCTTAGCCACCAGGTGCTCCTTCAGGACCGACGACAGTCCGTTTATGAAGGCGGCGCGGAGCGCAGTCGTATTCCACTCGGACCTCGCAGCCGCAATGCGGAACTCGACTGCATACTCAGCTGCGCTCCGATGTCCCTGTCTCATAGACAGCAGCACTGTTGAAGTGGTTTCGCCTCTGTTAGGGTGATCAAAAACCGTTCTGAACTCCCTCACAAACCCAGTGTAAGTGGTAAGGAGCCGTGAATTCTGCTCCAAAAGCGCTGTAGCCCAAGCGCGTGCCTCACCTCGAAGCAAATTAATTACATAAGCCACCCTACTGGCGTCTGAAGCAAAGACGAGCGAACACTGCATTAAGAAGTCAGCGCACGTCTCCACACAACCTCTGTACGGCTCCGGGGGACTTATGTAAGCTTCAGGGGATGGTGGGGGGATTCGCTGGACAACCAGTGGAACGTCTATATTCGGCACCGGGTCAACAGGAGGAGAAGCTGCAGCTGCGCCCTGAGCACGCGCTTCCACCTGCGCGGTGAGAGCCTCCATCCTACGGTTGAGGATGACATTTTGCTCGGTCATTAAATCCAACTGAGCAGTAAAGGCGGAGAGGATTTGCTGCAACTCACCGATCACGCCCCCTGCAGACGCCTGTGCACCCTGCTCTTCCATTGGCTGTCCAACAGATGGTTGACGCCCCTCGGGATCCATGACATTGGCCGAGATATCCTGTTGTGAAAGTGTAATGACACGGACCCACAACAGGGGGCGTAAATGAACGGACAATAGATGAGCCAAAAATACAACACTTTACTGTTGTGAAGCGTGCACAACGAAATATAGACAAATACATATAGACAAATACAGAATTTGGACAGAGTCAAATGTACTAAGGTGACGTGTGGGCAGGCTCGAGGATAGAAGACGTCCGTCCAGAGAAGAGCCGGATCCCACACGATTTCCACTGCCACCGAACCCGGAGAATACTGGAGCCGCCAAGTTCCGAGTCCCCAGGTGGCCACCGTCTCCAGCTGTCGGATCTGGTACTGCTGGCAGAAAGCAGAAACAGTTATGTGTGGGTGTGTGTACACCCGGCAATACAATCAGCAACAGTTCCTCTATGGTGGGTAAAACACCTCCACCTCCGAAACAGGAACACAGTAAGAATTAACAGTAGCACCTACTACTTAACTGAATACGGCTGAGAAAATACCTCGAAGGCAAACGATATCTCGGCAGCGGGGTGGAGATGTCGTCCGGCTTTTATGGAGTGGTTGAGACGTTGCATCAGAATTTTGGCTCTCTGTTGGAACTGTTTACACAGAGACTGCTACCTGCTGCTTTGGACTTTGAACTAACAGTCTTTTTCAAGACTTTTTTACTTTTTTACTTTTTTTTTTTTTTTTTTACTTTTTCAGTTCA